>NC_141001.1:7720167-7928646 GCF_052327205.1 Somniosus microcephalus | reverse complement strand
CGGAGAGGGGAGGGGCAGTGGACACGGTCGGGGTGGGGGAGGGGCAGCGGACAGGGTGGGGGTGGGGAGGGGCAGAGGACATGGTGGGGGTGGGGGAGGGGCAGCAGACAGGGTGGGGGTGGGGAGGGGCAGAGGACAGGGTGGGGAAGGGCAGAGGACATGGTGGGGGTGGGGGAGGGGCAGCGGACAGGGTGGGGGTGGGGAGGGGCAGAGGACAGGGTGGGGAAGGGCAGAGGACATGGTGGGGGTGGGGGAGGGGCAGCGGACAGGGTGGGGGGTGGGGCAGAGGACATGGTGGGGGTGGGGAGGGGCAGCGGACAGGGTGGGGGTGGGGAGGGGCAGAGGACAGGGTGGGGAAGGGCAGAGGACATGGTGGGGGTGGGGGAGGGGCAGCGGACAGGGTGGGGGGTGGGGCAGAGGACATGGTGGGGGTGGGGGTGGGGAGGGGCAGAGGACAGGGTGGGGGTGGGCAGAGGACATGGTGGGGGTGGGCAGAGGACATGGTGGGGGTGGGGGAGGGGCAGCGGACAGGGTGGGGGTGGGGCAGAGGACAGGGTGGGGGTGGGGGAGGGGCAGAGGACAGGGTGGGGAAGGGGCAGAGGACATGGTGGGGGAGGGGCAGCGGACATGGTGGGGGTGGGCAGAGGACATGGTGGGGGTGGGGGTGGGGGAGGGGCAGAGGACAGGATGGGGGTGGGGGAGGGGCAGAGGACAGGGTGGGGAAGGGGCAGAGGACATGGTGGGGGTGGGGGAGGGGCAGCGGATGGCGTGGGATCGACCTGAAACGCTAACTCTGTTTCTCTCTCTACAGATGCTGCCTGACCTGCTGAGTATTTCCAGCATTTTCTGTTTTTATTTCAGATTTCCAGCATCTGCAGTATCTTGCTTTTGTTTACATATTTAAATTTGTTTGTCTTGGTCATTTTTAAAAAAAGTATTTCTCAGGCTGTCTTGGGTAGTCTGTCTGAAGCCATCAGATAGAGATGTGCAGGTCAGAGAGACTCTACAGGTGCTGGCCACGTGGAGAGGAGCCTCGAGGCCAGTCTGGGTCACAGAGCAGCAGTCGTGACTGTTTGTTATGTTCTTATTTTCATCAGAAGATAGAAAGTAAGAAATAGGATCAGGATTAGGCCATTCGGCCTCTGGAGCCTGCTCCGCCATTCAATAAGATCATGGCTGATCTACCTCATCTCCACGTTTCTGCACTATCCCCATATCCCTTGATTCCCTTAATATTCAAGTCTATTGATCTCTGTCTTGAATATACCCAACGACTGAGCCTCCACAGCCCTCTGGGATAGAGAATTCCAAAGATTCAACACCCTTTGAGTGAAGAAATTTCTCCTCATCTCTGTCCTAAATGGCCGACCCCTTATTCTGAGACTGTGACCCCTGGTTCTGGACTCCCCAGCCAGGGGAAACATCCTCCCTGCATCTACCCTGTCGAGCCCTGTAAGAATTTTGTATGTTTCAATGAGATCACCTCTCATTCTTCAAAACTCTAGAGAATATAGGCCTGGTCTACTTAATCTCTCCTCATAGGACAATCCCCCCCCCATCCTAGGTGTTAGATCCGTGTATTTTGATGTTGTGTGTCCTTCAATAACTGGACACGAGACTGCAGGGAACAATCAACAGGTATTTACTGGATGAGGGTTACTCTAAAACTAAACATACAGATCCCTACTCAGGGTTTATATACAGGTGTGGTCACTGCCAGTACTACAGTATACAGGAGCTGTAAAAAGTAGTTCTCCCCTTAAAGGTACATACACTACAATTCCTCCCCTTTTAGATTGACAGTACCATAACATTCATTTAACAATTAACACTTTTAACATGCACATTAACTGCAAATAGTCCATTTATAAATTTAGTCTTTGGGGCGGCTTCCTGATCCTTTCTGGATAGTGCCTTTCCTGAGTGTCTTGTTCTTGGTACGGAGGCCCCCTGTCGTCAGTTGGTTCATCAGCTTCCGATGCTACTGTTTCTGGGGTAGATGCTACCTGTATGTTGGGTTCATCACCAGGTGCGTGAGACATGGGGTTGACTCGTTCCTGTGACTCTAGGATCTGGTCGACATGGCGTCTCACAATGTTCTCCCCAACATCCACTGTGTACATTAGTGGCCCCTGCCGTGTGCATATCGTTCCTGGTTGCCATTTCTCTGTTCGGTAGTCGCGGGCCAAGACTGGTTGCCCTACATTAAAGCTCCTTGTCGGCTTCTCATTGATGTGCTGGAATTGCTTATTCTCAACATCTCTTCGTACATTTGGTCTGAGCAAATCCAGACGAGATCTCAACCTTCGGTTAAAGAACATCATGGCCGGGGTCTGGTTGGTGACTACGTGTCGCATTTCTGTAGGCTAACAGGAAATTGTCCACCTTATGCTGCAGTGGAATGTTGTCATCGCACATGGCCCTTACTGCTTTCTTAAAGGTTTGTATGAACCTCTCAGCCAATCCATTTGTGGCTGGATGATACGGGGCGGATGTGTAATGCCTTACCCCATTCCTTTTCATGAATCTTCGAAACTCTTCGGACACAAACTGTGGTCCGTTATCAGAGCAAATCTGCTCTGGCAAGCCGTTCCTGGCAAATATGGTCCGTAGGACTGCAATAGTTTTCTCCGTGGTGGTGGACGACACTTTGATCACCTCAGGCCATTTCGAGTGCGCATCCACGGCTATTAGAAACATTGAGTCCATGAATGGACCAGCAAAATCAATATGCACCCGTTGCCATGGAGATGAGGGCCACTCCCATGGGTATAGAAGGGCCTGTGGTGGTGCATTTTGGACCTTCTGGCATCCTGAACAGCTCTTTGTCAGGTCCTCAATTTGCTGATCGATCCCCGGCCACCACACATAAGCCCTAGCAAGGCTTTTCATTTTCACCCCTCCCAGATGGCCTTCGTGAAGCTCATTTAGCACTCTCTCCCTTAACTTGGGTGGAATTACCACTCGGGATCCACACATCAAGGTCCCCTGGCATACTGACAGCTGTTCTCTTCTGGATGAGAATGCTGGCAACAGTGAGTCACCATGTGTTGGCCATCCCTTCACCGTCAAGTCATATACCCGAGACAGTGTCGGGTCATTTCGGGTCTCCTTCTCTATATCAGCGTTAGTTACTGGCAAGCGTTCAATTATAGTCGAATAAAATATTTCGACAGGGTCCACTGCTGGTGCTTCCTCCGCAGTAGGCAGTGGCAGGCGTGATAGCCCATCAGCGTTTCCATGCTGTTTCGTGCCCTTATACTCGATTTCATATTGGTTCGCCCCTAGAAAAAGGGACCATCTTTGTAGCCGTTGCGCAGTCATCACCGGAACGCCATTCTTTGGATTAAAGATGGAGACAAGTGGTTGGTGGTCAGTCAGCAAGGTGAACTTCTGCCCGTGCAGATAGTGATTGAACTTCTTCACTCCCCACACTAGGCTGAGGGCCTCCCTGTCAATCTGGGCGTGGTTACGCTCGGCTGAGGTTAGTGACCGAGACGCAAAGGCTACCGGCCTCTCCGAGCCGTCCGGGAACTTGTGCGACAGCACCGCTCCAATGCCATAGGGTGATGCATCACACGCCAACTGAATTGGTAGCGCTGGGTTGAAATGAGCCAACACCTCTTTTGATGTGATCAATTCTTTGCACTTCTGGAAAGCTCGTTTACATTCGTCATTCCACTTCCATGGTACCCCCGTTTGCAGTAGGGTGTTCAGTGGGTGTAGTACTGTAGACAAATTCGGCAAGAACTTATGGTAGTAGTTCACCAGCCCGAGGAACGACCTCAGTTGTGACACATTTTCTGGTGCTGGAGCCTTGACTACTGCCTCAATCTTTTCAGGGGACTTATGTAACCCCTCTTCATCAATAACGTGGCCACAATACGAGATCTGCTTCTGGAAAAACTCGCATTTGTGGCGATTTGCTCGGAGCCCTTATTCCTTCAATCTAGTGAGCACCTGCTCCAGGTTGGCAAGGTGAGCACTGTCATTTTCACCCGTGACCAGGATGTCGTCCAAATAACACTTGGTCCCTGGAATCCCTTGCAGGACTTGATCCATTGCCCTTTGCCAAATAGCCGGAGCTGATACTACCCCGAACACCAGCCGGTTGTATTGGTAGAGACCTTTATGAGTGTTGATCGTGAGGTACTGTTTCGAGGCTTCTTCTACCTCCATTTGCAGGTACGCCTGGGCCAGATCAATCTTAGTGAAGTGTTTCCCTCCAGATAGCGAGGCGAAAATATCTTTAATCCGCGGAAGCGAATATTGTACCGTGTGAAGGATTGGGTTCACTGTCACCTTAAAGTCCCCACAGATGCGAACTTTCTTTGGTTCCCCAGGCGTATTACTCAACGACCTCTTCATTACAGGAACGATGGGTGTGGCCCACTCGCTCCAGTCCACTTTGGACAGTACTCCTGAACGTTGCAAACCTTCCAGCTCTGCTTCGACGGCTGGGCGGATCGCATAAGGCACCGGTCTGGCCTTAAAAAACTTTGGGCTTGCATTTTCCTCTATTTTGATCGTCGCTGTTATGCCTTTTAGTGTTCCAAGTCCCTCCTGGAACACTTCTTGTGCGTCAGTTAGCATTTTTGACAGTCGTCCAGGTGTGGCGTCGTCATCCTTTTTGGCATCTACAGTCAGTGCTTGTATGGAATGCCAATCTAGCTGTATCTTCCGGATCCATTCACGTCCTAGTCATGGTGGTCCTCCATCTGGCAATACATATAGGTCCATTTTTGGTGTTTCCTTACCGTTATATACAACGTTCACCCTTATTTTTCCTTTGGGGTAGACTTTTTGCCCCGTGTACGTCTTCAAGACAATCTCTGTGTCTCTCAAATGTATATGTGAGAATAGCCGCTTGTAGTCCCTTCGGTTTATGACTGTTAGGGCTGATCCTGTGTCCAATTCCATTTTCACTTGGACTCCAGCTATCTTGAGCGTGACCCAGATAGTTTGGGGATCCTCCGTTTGGATCACCTTATGTAGTTTCAGACAACCCAGCTCCTTGCTTCCGGAGTCTGTATCACTTTTCTGTTCGTCTGAACTACTCTCCGTCACCTTATGTACCTTCTTGTACTTCTCCTGTGGAGATTTCTTGCTGCTGGTTTTCTTTCCCAACCTGCAGACTCTTGTTATGTGTCCTACTTTTCCACACTGTCTGCACACTTTGTCCTTAAACCAGCAATCATTATGGTCGTGTGTTGTTCTGCCGCAGCGATAGCACTTCACTGTTCCGTATGACATTTCATTTGTGCCATACTCTTGCGGTCTCCGTTGTATCTCTGCAGCGCCCCGTGCGGCTGCTTCGTGTGATACTGCCATGCTGAAAGCCTTGTCCAGCGTAAGATCCTTTTCTGATAGAAGCCGTTTCTGGGTTCCTTCACTTTGAAGCCCACACACAAACTTGTCCCTTAAAGTATCTGCTAGTCCCGTTCCAAACTGGCAGTGTTTCGATAGCTTGCGCAGTTCCGTTAAATACTCAGCATTACTTTCATCTTTATGCTGGTTCCTTTTGTGAAACTTAAATCTTTCTGCTATCAGCAGCGGTGTGGGGTTTAAGTGGTTCTGTAGGATTGACACTATGTTTCCAAAATCCTTTTCCACTGGCTTCTCTGGGGTTACTAGGTTTCGCAGTAAGCCATACATTTTTGCACCCATGGAATTCAACAATACCAGCGCTTTCCTCTCATCTGGCACTTCATTCGCCTTGCAGTACACTTCTATGCGTTCGACATATGTCGTCCAATCTTCGACTTCATTGTCGAACGCTGTGATACTGCCACTCTTCGGCATCCCTGGGTGTGGTTAGACTGGCTCAAAATGGCATTTTCCTGCGCTTTCCCTTCTTCTTGCAGCTCAAAATGGCGTTTTCCCGCGCTCTCCCTTCTTCTCCGCTGCGGCTCAAAATGGCGTTTCCCGCGCTCTCCCTTCTTCTCCGCTGCGGCTGCTCGGCCCTTGAACACCGGCTGCGCTCTGTGCGTTTCCCTTTCTTCCCCACTGACGCTGCTCGTCCCTTGAACACCGGCTGCGCTCTGCACGTTTTTCTTCGCGCCTCTCTCTCTTCTCCCGTCGACGCCGCTCGGTCCTGAACACCGGCTGCGCCCTGTGCGCTCTACCCTCTCTCTTCTCCCGTCGACGCCGTTCAGTCCTGAACACCGGCTGCGCCCTGTGCGCTCTACCCCTCTCTCTTCTCCCGTCGACGCCACTCGGTCCTGAACACCGGCTGCGCCCTGTGCGCTCTACCCTCTCTCTTCTCCCGTCGACGCCGCTCGGTCCTGAACACCGGCGGCGCCCTGTGCGCTCTACCCTCTCTCTTCTCCCGTCGACGCTGCTCGGCCTTTTCTGTGCCGTCGGTCGGCTCTAGCCGCCGCTGTCCGGGAAGGGTCTGCGCCGTACCTGTTGCCAGCCCGTTTCGCTGGACCACTGTGAATGGAGAACCAAGCCCAGCTCTCAACAGCCTCCCCTGCGATGCTCAAATCTCTGCTGGATGACTGGGCGGTTGCTCGTGGTCGACGTCCATGCTTCTGGCCTCAACTTTCTTGCACTGTTCTCCAGGAGCGAATCCCTGGGAGGTAATGCAGAGTTGCAGGTAGGTTCGAATCTGCCTCGTCGCCAATGTTAGATCCGTGTATTTTGATGTTGTGTGTCCTTCAATAACTAGACACGAGACTGCAGGGAACAATCAACAGGTATTTACTGGATGAGGGTTACTCTAAAACTAAACGTACAGATCCCTACTCAGGGTTTATATACAGGTGTGGTCACTGCCGGTACTACAGTATACAGGAGCTGTGAAAGTAGTTCTCCCCTTAAAGGTACATACACTACACTAGGGAGGGATAGTTCAACCTGTAACTGGAGTAAATCTACAGTGCACCTTTACTTCTGTTAATTTATCTGTTGACTGTCTAATAAATCTGCTGGCAGCTTGCAGCATAAGGCACAGTCCAGTGACCCTTTCATTCTATCACATTCTGAAGTCAGGAAAGGTCACATGAGAGAGTGTGACACAGCCAGTCAGACAAAATGCAGTGACGATGGTTTTCTGATTGAGCTCTGGGCTCACCTCACACACGGAGATCTGGGGCAGTTAATGGCACACTCTGGGTGGTAGGGAGTAAGGGCTTAGCGCAGGGTAGGGTCAGAAACACTGAACCGCAGCCACATATCTTGAGTAAAGACCCCAAAAAAACATGTGTTGAGGAGATTTTGTGCCGGTGATGAGGCTCAGAGAGGAGCCCTCTGTTTTTCTCTTTTCATATATGTTGCGACGTGTCCCAGACTCTGTGCCGAGGTAGTTGATCTCAATGGAAGGACCAACAGGAGCACTATGATGGGCCTCAGCGGCCTTCAGGCAGGGAGAGGGAATTTGACCACTGAATGTGTGTCAGTGTCCATGTGTCTGAGCACTGGATCGGGCACGGCAGTGATGGCCCTGCCTGCACCGTACCAAAGCTCCCACATGGTGAATGGAAGCCTAGGCAAAGGACCAGAGGGCAACCGCTGCCTATGCAACTTCTGCACAAGCCAGGAAAGGAAGGGTCAATACATGTGGTGGGTGGGGGGGGAATGAGAGTCTTAAAAAGGGACAAGTTATCAAGCATGGATCTTGGGAGACCTTCGCCCTCCTCAGACACCTTAGCCCTGCTCAGAAACACCCCTTTGTCACACTGCACAATATCACAGGCTGCTCAGGCACTCTGGCGGGGAATAGATTGTGGCTTAAGATAACGCTACTTCTGTGTCCGTTTACTGAGGAGTCGGGCTTGGTAACAGATTTACGTCACGGTGTGTCTGTGTACACTAGTGGAGGGTGCTGTGTGTCTGTGTACAGTGGATGGTGTGTGTGTGGTGGAGGGGGGGGGGGGCGTGTTTGGGTGACTGGATCAATGTTGGTAGGGGCCTGGGGAGGATGGCTCCTGTGGGAATATTTCTCTCACCGAGTCCTGTTGATGTTTCTCTGTTTTTTTGAGCAGCACCAGTGGATCAGACAGCTCTGAGTCGGACGGGCCACCAGCACATTTAATGAGCCTGGCGAAAAAGGTTAGTGGGGTGGGAGAGATTGTCTTACTTATTCCAATTTGTGTTCGATGCTTGTCGTTTTATCCTGTCCCGGGTGTTGTGTGTGGGGAGGTGCCTGTTAAAGTATCAACCGCAGCTCTCCATCCCCACATCCCAGTGGTTCAAGTGTGTAAGAAGATTGAGGGATGAACTGATCAAGGTGTTTAAAATGTTAAAAGGATTCGATCGTGTCAATAGAGAGGAACTATTCCCTCTGGTGGGGAGTCCAGAACAAGGGGCCATAACTTTAAATTAGAGCTCGGCCATTCAGTGAAATCAAGAAGCAATTTTTCATGCAAAGTTTAATGGAAATCTGGAACTCTCTCCCCCAAAAGGCTGTGGATGCTGCGGGACAATCTCAGCTTTGAAGACAGATGTTTGCTAGGCTAGGTTATCAAGGGATATGGAGCAACGTTTGGTAAAGTCCAGGTACAGATCACCGAGATCCAATTGCATGGCGGGCAGGCCCGAGGGGCTGAATGACCTCCTCCTGTTCCTATTGCAGCTGACTCTCTGCAGCATTTACACACGCTCCCTTACCCCAGCCCAATGCTAGCGTAACTGGTGGGTGTAAGAGATCCCATGGCACTATTGGAAGAAGAGCAGGAAAGTTCTGCTGGTGTCCTGGCCAATGTTTATCTCTCAATTAGCATCACTAAGACTGATTATCTGGTCATTATCGCATTGCTGTTTGTAGGATCTTGCTGTGCGCAATTTGGGTGCCGAGTTTCCTACACTGCAACAGCGACCGCTCTTGAAAAGTACTTCATTGGCTATAAAGCGCTTTGGGACGTCCTGAGTTTGTGCAAGGGCTGTATAAAAGCAACTCCTTCCCCTTTCCCTTCCGCAAATATGGAGATTGGGCAGGGTGTGGTTATTGCCGCACTCGTCTTCTCCAGGGATCACGGGGGGGTGAGGGTCACCAGCTTACAATGTAGGTTTGGGTGAACAAGCCCCTCTGGAGCAGTTTATGCTGCTGGTAATCCAAGCCCAGTGTCCTGGCCCACTGTGAGAGTAGGGCTGGCTGTGAGCTCTGCACCCCGTTCACCCCAACACACCGCCAGCTGCTCTGCTTGGATCCGCGATCGCACTCCATCTTTACTCTGCTCCCTTTGCTCAGTCTCGCCAGAAAAAGAAACGACTGAGGACCAGAAAAGAAAGAAACAGACGGCGCCAGCGTCAGCTCCTGAACGGACCGTCTCTGCCGGCTCAGCTCGGGCACCAGACGGTGAGTAACATCAGTCAGGGGCACCATGGTCAGTGCGGTTAGTGTGGTCAACGCGGTCACCATGGTCAGCGCGGTCACCATGGTCAGCGCGGTCACCATGGTCAGCGTGGTTAGTGTGGTCAACACGGTCTCCATGGTCAGTGCGGTCACCATGGTCAGCACGGTCACCATGGTCAGCGTGGTCAACGCGGTCACCATGGTCAGTGCGGTCACCATGGTCAGCGCGGTCACCGCGGTCAGCGCGGTCAGCGTGGTCAGCGAGGTCACCGTGGTCAGCGAGGTCACCGCGGTCACCACGGTCACCACGGTCAATGCGGTCAGCGCAGTCACCATGGTCAGCGCGTTCACCGCGGTCACCATGGTCAGCGCGATCACCATGGTCAGCGCGGTCATCACGGTCAGTGCGGTCAGTGCGGTCACCGTGGTGAGCGCGGTCACCATGGTCAGTGCGGTTAGTGTGGTCAACGCGGTCACCATGGTCAGCGTGGTCAGTGCAGTCACCGCGGTCAGCGCGGTCATCACGGTCAGTGCGGTCACCGTGGTGAGCGCGGTCACCGTGGTCAGTGCGGTTAGTGTGGTCAATGCGGTCACCATGGTCAGCGCGGTCACCATGGTCAGCGCGGTCACCATGGTCAGCGCGGTCACCGCGGTCACCATGGTGAGCACGGTCACCATGGTCAGCGCGGTCACCACGGTCAGCGCGGTCACCACGGTCAGCGCGGTCACCATGGACAGCGCGGTCAGCGCGGTTACCATGGTCAGCGCGGTCACCATGGTCAATGCGGTCAGCACAGTCACCATGGTGAGCGCGGTCACCATGGTCAGTGCAGTTAGTGTCGTCAACGCGGTCACCATGGTCAGCGCGGTCACCATGCTCAGCGCGGTCACCATGGTCAGTGCGGTCACCGCAGTCAGAGCGGTCACCGCGGTCACCATGGTCAGTGCGGTCACCATGGTCAGTGCGGTTAGTGTGGTCAACGTGGTCGCCATGGTCAGCGCGGTCACCGTGGTCAGTGCGGTTAGTGTGGTCAACGCGGTCACCATGGTCAGTGCGGTTAGTGTGGTCAACGCGGTCACCATGGTCAGCACGGTCACCATGGTCAGCGCGATCACCATGGTCAGCACGGTCACCATGGTCACTGCAGTCACCGCGGTCACCATGGTCAGCGCGGTCACCATGGTCAGCGCGGTCACCATGGTCAGCGCGGTCACCATGGTCAGTGCGGGTAGTGTGGTCAACGCGGTCTCCATGGTCACCGCGGTCACCATGGTCAGCGCGGTCACCACGGTCAATGCGGTCAGCGCAGTCACCATGGTCAGCGCGGTCACCGTGGTCACCATGGTCAGCGCGGTCACCATTTTCAGCGCGGTCACCATGGTCAGCGTGGTCAGTGCGGTTAGTGTGGTCAACGCGGTCACCGCGGTCAGCGCGGTCACCGCGGTCAGTGCGGTCACCATGGTCAACGAAGGCACCATGGTCAGCTCGGTCACCATGGTCAACGCGGTCACCATGGTCAGCGCGGTCACCATGGTCAGTTCGGTCACCATGGTCAATGCGGTCACCATGGTCAGCGCGGTCACCACGGTCAATGCGGTCAGCGCGGTCACCATGGTCACCGCGGTCACCATGGTCAGTGTGGTTAGTGTCGTCAACGCGGTCACCATGGTCAGCGCGGTGACCATGGTCAGCGCGGTGACCATGGTCAGCGCGGTCACCATGGTCACCGCGGTCACCATGGTCAGTGTGGTTAGTGTCGTCAACGCGGTCACCATGGTCAGTGCGGTGACCATGGTCAGCACGGTCACCATGGTCAGCGCGGTCACCGCGGTCACCATGGTGAGCGCGGTCACCATGGTCAGTGCAGTTAGTGTGGTCAACGTGGCCACCATGGTCAGCGCGGTCACCATGGTCAGTGCAGTTAGTGTGGTCAACGCGGTCACCATGGTCAGCGCGGTCAGCGTGGGCACCGCGGTCAGCGAGGTCACCACGGTCACCACGGTCAACGCAGTCAGTGCGGTCACCGCGGTCACCGCGGTCACCGTGGTCAGCGCGGTCACCGTGGTCAGCGCGGTCACCGTGGTCAGCGCGGTCACCGTGGTCAGCGCGGTCACCGTGGTCAGTGCGGTTAGTGTGGTCAACGCGGTCACCGTGGTCAACGAAGTCACCATGGTCAGCTCGGTCACCGCGGTCAATGCGGTCACCGCGGTCACCATGGTGAGCGCGGTCACCATGGTCAGTGCGGTTAGTGTCGTCAACACGGTCACCATGGTCAGCGCGGTCACCGCGGTCACCATGGTCAGTGCGGTTAGTGTCGTCAACGCGGTCACCATGGTCAGCGCAGTCACCATGGTCAGCGCAGTCACCATGTTCAGCGCGGTCGCCATGGTCAGTGCGGTTAGTGTGGTCAGCGCGGTCACCATGGTCAGTGCGGTTAGTGTGGTCAACGCGGTCACCATGGTCAGCGCGATCACCATGGTCAGCGTGGTCAACGCGGTCAGCGTGGTCACCGCGGTCACCGCGGTCACCACGGTCAGCGCGGTCACCATGGTCAGTGCGGTCATGGTCAGTGCGGTTAGTGTGGTCAACACGGTCACCATGGTCAGTGCGGTCACCATGGTCAGCGCGGTGTTATTTGGGACTGAGTGATGTTATGGGGGGTGAGCGAGCGGTGTTATTGGGGACTGAGTGATGTTATGGCGGGGTGAGCGAGCGGTGTTATTGGGGACTGAGTGATGTTATGGGGTGTGTGAGCGAGCGGTGTTTTTGGGGGACTAAGTGATGTTATGGGGGGTGTGAGCGAGCGGTGTTATGGTCAAGGGAGTGAGGTTTTGACTGTCTAGTCTGACAAATGTTTTCTGTCTGCCATCCATTGGCCCTGGACTGGCTCGGCGGTTCTGGGGCTTGTTGATTTTCTCCGCCTGACCTGCTCTTTTATCTTTCCCCTTCTCTTGGGGTGTGACGCTGTCTCTCTCTCTCTCCCTCACGCAGCACACTGCTCAGGCTCCAGTCGAGAAAGGGACCAAGCAAAGCGAATTCCGAGGGATCTCTGACAAAACTGGCAAAGCAAAGAACACAGTGGCAAAGGTACGGTGACCAGATGCAGCGAGTACCTTTGCCTAAATTACGGCCATCACTGGACTCTGAAGCTAATCCCCGGTGTGAGCGCCGAGCCCTGCCCTCTGACCTTGACCCCAGCTCTCCATATACGCCCAGGACAGGGGGCATTGTTCCCCATGCACAGTAGCAGTGATTGAGTGAGCGAACCCGTGCATGCATAGCTGGTGGTCGCCCACGATGGAGGTACCGTTTGTGCCTCAGAACCCGGAGGAGCCCCACTCACCAGGACAGGCCGAGAGTTACAGGGGACCAAACAGGACAAGCAGTGATGCTAGATTGGTGTCCCCTGCTGCCCTGATGCAATATGTAGGGGTCAGTGGGTCGGACAGCTCAAGGTTTGGCGGACACCGGTATCACAGTGTGTCTCTGGTTCCTGCCTGCCCACAGCGGAGAGATTGGTTGTGTCCCACCCCCGCCAGATCCTGGCCATCTTCCCCCTCGCCCCATGGCAGGTTGTATCGACTAGGCCTGTATTCCGTTGAATGTAATGGATTAAGAGATCTCCAATTGTAGTATTTAAGCGGATAAAGGGATTTGTTGAGCAGAGAGAAACTATTTCCCCTGGTTGGGCAGGGGGGGGCGCGGTTGGAATCCAGAACAACATGGCATAACCTTTTCAGGGGTGATGTCAGGAAGCACTTCTTCACACAAAGGACAGTGCAAATCTGGAACTCTCCCCAAAAAGGTATTAATGCTGGAGTCAATTGGAAAGAAGCAGTGCCAAGCAGTAGGATAAAGGGTTTAAACTGAGAGAGGCCAGGGAAGAGGGCGAATGCATCAACAAAAAGAGGATTCGAGGAGGGTGGAGTGATATAGGGCAGGAGTGAAGTGGCTGAACAAGGGGCGGCTAAAGGGAGTGCAGAGGGATGGAGAGAGATGATCTCGCTGAGCGCGTGGAGCTGGAGCTGGTGGAGATCTGCTTGCTACTGGATCAGACCTCTACTCGCACATGAACATTTGGCCTGTGTTTCCCCGGGGGCAGCTGGTGTTTCTGGGTGGGGGCGGGAGATAGTGGGGATCAAATGTCACTCGGGGGTTTGTGGTACTGCTGAGCGGGAGTCCAAAGGACTGGTGACATGGAGTCGGTGATAATTCTTCAGGGGCAGGTGACAGTGAAAGGGTTCGAGCAGTTGGGGGGAGGGCGGCTGGGGATACATCTGAGAAAGGAGATGAGGTCTGTCTGTGAAAGGGAACTCCGATGTCGGATGGCCACATGCGATGACCCAGTGCATGAGTGGGGGTGTCGAAGTGGGAGGTGAGACGGAGCGGGGCGAGGAGGTTTGCAGAGGTGGTGGGGGGGTATTGTGGGTGATTACTGTTTTCCACAGGGAATGTGATGCCTTACTGGGGTCATGGCTTGCTAACGCATCTTTTCCCTGTCCACACGTTATTCCTGGGTCCAGCTGCAACACACACATAAGGAGCAGATTCCAGCACCACGTCCCTGGATGCCTCAGTACACGAGTGGACACTCCATTATATGTGACATGAACATCAAAAAGGTGACTCTTTCAAATCTCCTGCTAGCCGCTGTCTGGTTCAAACCCCCATCTCCTGTACAAAAACCCAGACTGACTCCCAGTGAATGGGGACTGGGGTACAGACTGACAGCGAATGGGGACTGGGGTACAGACTGACAGCGAATGGGGACTGGGGTACAGACTGACTCCCAGCGAATGGGGACTGGGGTACAGACTGACAGTGAATGGGGACTGGGGTACAGACTGACAGTGAATGGGGACTGGGGTACAGACTGACAGTGAATGGGGACTCGGGTACAGACTGACAGTGAATGGGGACTGGGGTACAGACTGACAGTGAGTGGGGACTGGGGTACAGACTGACAGTGAGTGGGGACTGGGGTACAGACTGACAGTGAGTGGGGACTGGGGTACAGACTCCCAGTGAATGGGGACTCGGGTACAGACTGACAATGAATGGGGACTCGGGTACAGACTGACAGTGAATGGGGACTGGGGTACAGACGGACAGTGACTGGGGTACAGACTGCAAGTGAATGGGGACTGGGGTACAGACTGACAGCGAATGGGGACTGGGGTACAGACGGACAGTGAATGGGGACTGGGGTATAGACTGAAAGTGAATAGGGACTGGGGTACAGACTGACAGTGAATGGGGACTGGGGTAGAGACTGACTCCCAGTGAATGGGGACTGGGGTACAGACTGACAGTGAATGGGGACTGGGGTACAGACTGATAGTGAATGGGGACTGGGGTACAGACTGAAAGTGAATGGGGACTGGGGTACATACTGACTCCTAGTGAATGGGGACTCGGGTACAGACTGACAGTGAATGGGGACTGGGTTACAGACTGACAGTGAATGGGGACTGGCATACAGACTGAAAGTGAATGGGGACTGGGGTGCAGACTGACTCCCAGTGAATGGGGACTGCGGTACAGACTGACAGTGAATGTGGACTGGGGTACAGACTGACTACCAGTGAATGGTGACTGGGGTACAGACTGACAGTGAATGCTGACTGGGGTACAGACTGACAGTGAATGCTGACTGGGGTACAGACTGACTACCAGTGAATGGGGACTGGGGTACAGACTGATAGTGAATGGGGACTGGGGTACAGACTGTCAGTGAATGGGGACTGGGGTATAGACTGACAGTGAATGTGGACTGGGGTACAGACTGACTACCAGTGAATGGGGACTGGGGTACAGACTGATAGTGAATGGGGACTGGGGTACAGACTGACTCCCAGTGAATGGGGACTGGGGTACAGTCTGACAGTGAATGGGGAATGGCGTACAGACTGACTCCTAGTGAATGGGGACTGGGGTACAGTCTGACAGTGAATGGGGAATGGCGTACAGACTGACTCCCAGTGAATGGGGACTGGGGTACAGTCTGACAGTGAATGGGGAATGGCGTACAGACTGACTCCCAGTGAATGGGGACTGGGGTACAGTCTGACAGTGAATGGGGAATGGCGTACAGACTGACTCCCAGTGAATGGGGACTGGGGTACAGTTGACAGTGAATGGGGACTGCGGTACAGAATGACAGTGAATGGGGACTGGGGTACAGACTGACACCCAGTGAATGGGGACTGGGGTACAGACTGACAGTGAATGGGGACTGGGGTACAGACTGACAGTGAATGCGGACTGGGGTAGAGACTGACAGTGACTGGGAACTGAGGTACAGACTGACAGTGAATGGGGACTGGGGTACAGACTGACCGTGAATGGGGACTGGGGTACAGTTGACAGTGAATGGGGACTGGGGTACAGACTGACAGTGAATGTGGACTGGGGTACAGACTGACAGTGAATGTGGACTGGGGTACAGACTGACACCCAGTGAATGGGGACTGGGGTACAGACTGACCGTGAATGGGGACTGGGGTACAGTTGACAGTGAATGGGGACTGGGGTACAGACTGACAGTGAATGGGGACTGGGGTACAGACTGACAGTGAATGCGGACTGGGGTAGAGACTGACAGTGACTGGGAACTGAGGTACAGACTGACAGTGAATGGGGACTGGGGTACAGACTGACAGTGAATGGGGACTGGGGTACAGACTGACAGTGAATGGGGACTGGGGTACAGACTGACTCCCAGTGAATGGGGACTGGGGTACAGACTGACAGGGAATGTGGACTGGTGTAAAGACTGACAGCGAATGGGGACTGGGGTACAGACTGACAGTGAATGGGGACTGGGGTACAGACTGACAGTGAATGGGGACTGGGGTACAGACTGACAGTGAATGGGGACTGGGGTACAGACTGACAGTGAATGGGGACTGGGGTACAGACTGACTCCCAGTGAATGGGGACTGGGGTACAGACTGACAGGGAATGTGGACTGGTGTAAAGACTGACAGCGAATGGGGACTGGGGTACAGACTGACAGTGAATGTGGACTGGGGTACAGACTGGCTCCCAGCGAATGGGGACTGGGGTACAGACTGACAGCGAATGGGTCTGGGGTACAGACTGACAGTGAATGGGGACTGGGGTACAAACTGACAGCGAATGGGGACTGGGGTACCGACTGACCGTGAATGGGGACTGCGGTACAGACTGACAGTGAATGGGGACTGGGGTACAGAGTGACACCCAGTGAATGGGGACTGGGGTACAGACTGACAGTGAATGGGTCTGGGGTACAGACTGACAGCGAATGGGGACTGGGGTACAGACTGACAGCGAATGGGGACTGGGGTACCGACTGACCGTGAATGGGGACTGCGGTACAGACTGACAGTGAATGGGGACTGGGGTACAGAGTGACACCCAGTGAATGGGGACTGGGGTACAGACTGACAGTGAATGGGGACTGGGGTACAGACTGACAGTGAATGGGGACTGGGGTACAGACTGATAGTGAATGGGGACTGGGGTACAGACTTGCAGCGAATGGGGACTGGGGTACAGACTGACCGTGAATGGGGACTGGGGTATAGACTGATAGTGAATGGGGACTGGGGTACAGACTGACTCCCAGTGAATGGGGACCGGGGTACAGACTGACAGTGAATGGTGAATGGGGTACAGACTGACTTCCAGTGAACTCAATTGCTACTTGGCCCTAAACAGACAATACAACATAGCTGATTACCTGACCATGGTAAAGGATAACAAACTGAGAAGAACCTTGACAAGGTACAGACTTAGTGAACATAGCCTAGCGATCGAAAAAGGCAGACCAGGCTGCCAAGAGAAGACAGGATATGCTCTCACTGCAGTCAGGGAGTAGTGGAGACAGAGGTGCACTTCCTCACAGCCTGTGGAAAATATCAGGGCATCAGGGAGAATTTCTACCAAAAATTCTCACAAATATGCCCTGAATTCAGAAATCTGAGTGACAACCAAAAACTACCATACCTACTGGGGGAGAAGAGAAGCTGTGTAACACTGGCGGCACACTATGTTACAGCTTGCCATGAACAGAGGGACAACCAGTAAACTAAGAAAAGAGTATATATAAACAAGGCGAATGTATATTTATACACTCAGGGATATACCTGTTTATACACTGTATGAATAGAACTGCGTTTATGTGTTCTACCATGAATGTATTTTGATGCTTTGGCAACATAAGATGTACCTTATCATGCCAATAAAGCGATTTGAATTTGAATTTGAATGGGGACTGGAGTAGAGACTGACAGCGAATGGGGACTGTGGTACAGACTGATAGGGAATGCGGACTGGGGTACAGACTGACCGTGAATGGGGACTGGGCTACAGACTCCCAGTGAATGGGGACTGGGGTACAGACTGACAGCGAATGGGGACTTGGGTACAGACCGACAGTGAATGGGGACTGGGGTACAGCCTGACTCCCAGTGAATGGGGACTGGGGTACAGACTGACCGTGAATGGGAACTGGGGTACAGACTGACAGTGAAAGGGGACTGGGGTACAGACTGACAGTGAAAGGGGACTGGGGTACAGACTGACAGTGAATGGGGACTGGGGTACAGACTGACAGTGAAAGGGGACTGGGGTACAGACTGACAGTGAATGGGGACTGGGGTACAGACTGACTCCCAGTGAATGGAGACTGGGGTACAGACTGACAGTGAATGGGGACTGGGGTACAGCGTTGACAGTGAATGGGGACTGGGGTACAAACTGACTCCTAGTGAATGGGGACTGGGGTACAGACTGCCAGTGAATGGGGACTGGGGTACAGACTGACAGTGAATGGGGACTGGGGTACAGACTGACAGTGAATGGGGACTGGGGTGCAGACTGACCGTGAATGGGGACTGGGGTACAGACTGGCTCCTAGGGAATGGCGACTGCGTTGCAGACTGACAGTGAATGGGGACTGTGGTACAGACTGACAGTGAATGGGGTCTCGGGTACAGGCTGACTACTAGGGAATGGGGACTGGGGTGCAGATTGACAGTGAATGGGGACTGGGGTACAGACTGACAGTGAATGGGGAATGGGGTACAGACTGACTCCCAGTGAATGGGGACTGGGATACAGACTGACAAAGAATGGGGACTGGGGTACTGACCCCCAGTGACTGGGGACTGGGGTACAGACTGACCGTGACTGGGGACTGGTGTACAGACTGACAGTGAATGGGGACTGGGGTACAGACTGACTCCTAGGGAATGGGGACTGGGGTACACACTGACTCCTAGGGAATGGGGACTGGGGTACACACTGACAGTGAATGGGGTCTCGGGTACAGGCTGACTCCTAGGGAATGGGGAATGGGGTGCAGATTGACAGTGAATGGAGACTGGAGTACAGATTGACAATGAATGGGGACTGGGGTACAGACTGACAATGAATGGGGACTTGGGTACAGATTGACAGTGAATGGGGACTGGGGTACAGACTTAGTGAATGGGGACTGGGGTACAGACTGACAGTGAATGGAGACTGGGGTACAGACTGACAGTGAATGGAGACTGGGGTACAGACTGACAGTTAATGCGGACTGGGGTACAGACTGACTCCCAGTGAATGGGGACTGGGGTACAGACTGATAGTGAATGGGGACTGGGGTACAGACTGACTCCCAGTGAATGGGGACTGGGGTACAGACTGACAGTGAATGGGGAATGGGGTACAGACTGACAGTGAATGGGGACTGGGGTACAGACTGACTCCCAGTGAATGGGGACTGGGGTACTGACCCCCAGTGACTGGGGACTGGGGTACAGACTGACCGTGAATGGGAACTGGGGTACAGACTGACAGTGAATGGGGACTGGGGTACAGACTGACAGTGAATGGGGTCTCGGGTACAGGCTGACTCCTAGGGAATGGGGACTGGGGTGCAGATTGACAGTGAATGGGGACTGGGGTACAGACTGACAGTGAATGGAGACTGGGGTACAGACTGACAGTGAATGGAGACTGGGGTACAGACTGACAGTGAATGGAGACTGGGGTACAGACTGACAGTGAGTGGAGACTCGGGTACAGACTGACTCCCAGTGAATGGGGACTGGGGTACAGACTGACAGTGAATGGGGACTGGCGTACAGACTGAAAGTGAATGGGGACTGGGTTACAGACTGACAGTGAATGGGGACTGGGGTACAGACTGACTCCCAGTGAATGGGGACTGGGATACAGACTGACCGTGAATGGGAACTGGGGTACAGACTGACAGTGAATGGGGACTGGGATACAGACTGACCGTGAATGGGAATTGGGGTACAGACAGACAGTGAATGGGGACTGCGGTACAAACGGACTCCCAGTGAATGGGGACTGGGGTACAGACTGACCGTGAATGGGGACTGGGATACAGACTGACTCCCAGTGAATGGGGACTGGGGTACAGGCTGACTCCCAGTGAATGGGGACAGGGGTACAGACTGACGGTGAACGGTGACTGGGGTACAGACTGACAGTGAACGGTGACTGGGGTACAGACTGACAGTGAATGGGGACTGGGGTACAGCCTGACATTGAATGGGGACTGGGGTATAGCGTTGACAGTGAATGGGGACTGGGGTACAAACTGACTCCTAGTGAATGGGGACTGGGGTACAGACTGACCATGAATCGGGACTGGGGTACAGACTGATTCCTAGGGAATGGGGACTGGGGTACAGACGGACAGTGAATGGGGTCTCGGGTACAGGCTGACAGTGAGTGGGTACTGGGGTACAGACTGACTCCCAGTGAATGGGGACTGGGGTACAGACTGACCGTGAATAGGGACTGGGATACAGATTGACAATGAATGGGGACTGGGGTACAGACTGACAATGAATGGGGACTTGGGTACAGACCGACAGCGAATGGAGACTGGGGTACAGACTGACAGTGAATGGAGACTGGGTTACAGACTGACAGTGAATGGAGACTGGGGTACAGACTGACAGTGAATGGGGACTGGGGTACAGACTGACAGTGAATGGGGAATGGGGTACAGACTGACAGTGAATGGGGACTGGGGTACAGACTGGCACTGAGTGGGGACTGAGGTACAGACTGACAGTGAATGGGGACTGGGGTACAGACTGACAGTGAATGGGGACTGGCGTACAGACTGAAAGTGAATGGGGACTGGGTTACAGACTGACAGTGAATGGGGAATGGGGTACAGACTGACAGTGAATGGGGACTGGGGTACAGACTGGCACTGAGTGGGGACTGAGGTACAGACTGACAGTGAATGGGGACTAGGGTACAGACTGACTCCTAGGGAATGGGGACTGGGGTACAGACTGACTGTGAATGGGGACTAGGGTACAGACTGACTCCCAGTGAATGGGGACTGGGGTACAAACTGACAGTGAATGGGAACTGGGGTACAGACTGACTCCCAGTGAATGGGGACTGGGGTACAGACTGACAGTGAATGGGAAATGGGGTACAGACTGACAGTGAATGGGGACTGAGGTACAGAGTGACAGTGAATGGGGATGGGGTACAAACTGATTCCTAGTGAATGGGGACTGGGGTACAGACTGGCCGTGAATGGGGACCTGGGGTAAAGACTGACTCCCAGTGAATGGGGACTGGGGTACAGACTGACCGTGAATGGGAACTGGGGTACAGACTGACCGTGAATGGGAACTGGGGTACAGACTGACAGTGAATGGGGACTAGGGTACAGACTGACACTGAATGGGAACTGGGGTACAGACTGACAGTGAATGGGGACTGGGGTACAGACTGGCTCCCAGTGAATGGGGACAGGGGTACAGACTGACAGTGAATGGGGACTGGGGTACAGATTGACAGTGAATGGGGACTGGGGTACAGACTGACAGTGAATGGAGACTGGGGTACAGACTGACAGTGAATGGAGACTGGGGTACAGACTGACTCCCAGTGAATGGGGACTGAGGAACAGACTGACAGTGAATGGGGAATGAGGAACAGACTGACACTGAATGGGGATGGGGTACAAACTGACTCCTAGTGAATGGGGACTGGGGTACAGACTGACCGTGTATGGGGACTGGGTACAGACTGACTCCTAGTGAATGGGGACTGGGGTACAGACTGACAGTGAATGGGGACTGGGGTACAGACTGACAGTGAATGGGGACTTGGGTACAGACTGGCTCCCAGTGAATGGGGACAGGGGTACAGACTGACAGTGAGTCGGGACTGGGGTACAGACTGACAGTGAATGGGGACTGGGGTACAAACTGACTCCTAGTGAATGGGGACTGGGGTACAGACTGCCAGTGAATGGGGACTGGGGTACAGACTGACAGTGAATGGGGACTGGGGTACAGACTGACAGTGAATGGGGACTGGGGTGCAGACTGACCGTGAATGGGGACTGGGGTACAGACTGGCTCCTAGGGAATGGCGACTGCGTTGCAGACTGACAGTGAATGGGGACTGTGGTACAGACTGACAGTGAATGGGGTCTCGGGTACAGGCTGACTACTAGGGAATGGGGACTGGGGTGCAGATTGACAGTGAATGGGGACTGGGGTACAGACTGACAGTGAATGGGGAATGGGGTACAGACTGACTCCCAGTGAATGGGGACTGGGATACAGACTGACAAAGAATGGGGACTGGGGTACTGACCCCCAGTGACTGGGGACTGGGGTACAGACTGACCGTGACTGGGGACTGGTGTACAGACTGACAGTGAATGGGGACTGGGGTACAGACTGACTCCTAGGGAATGGGGACTGGGGTACACACTGACTCCTAGGGAATGGGGACTGGGGTACACACTGACAGTGAATGGGGTCTCGGGTACAGGCTGACTCCTAGGGAATGGGGAATGGGGTGCAGATTGACAGTGAATGGAGACTGGAGTACAGATTGACAATGAATGGGGACTGGGGTACAGACTGACAATGAATGGGGACTTGGGTACAGATTGACAGTGAATGGGGACTGGGGTACAGACTTAGTGAATGGGGACTGGGGTACAGACTGACAGTGAATGGAGACTGGGGTACAGACTGACAGTGAATGGAGACTGGGGTACAGACTGACAGTTAATGCGGACTGGGGTACAGACTGACTCCCAGTGAATGGGGACTGGGGTACAGACTGATAGTGAATGGGGACTGGGGTACAGACTGACTCCCAGTGAATGGGGACTGGGGTACAGACTGACAGTGAATGGGGAATGGGGTACAGACTGACAGTGAATGGGGACTGGGGTACAGACTGACTCCCAGTGAATGGGGACTGGGGTACTGACCCCCAGTGACTGGGGACTGGGGTACAGACTGACCGTGAATGGGAACTGGGGTACAGACTGACAGTGAATGGGGACTGGGGTACAGACTGACAGTGAATGGGGTCTCGGGTACAGGCTGACTCCTAGGGAATGGGGACTGGGGTGCAGATTGACAGTGAATGGGGACTGGGGTACAGACTGACAGTGAATGGAGACTGGGGTACAGACTGACAGTGAATGGAGACTGGGGTACAGACTGACAGTGAATGGAGACTGGGGTACAGACTGACAGTGAGTGGAGACTCGGGTACAGACTGACTCCCAGTGAATGGGGACTGGGGTACAGACTGACAGTGAATGGGGACTGGCGTACAGACTGAAAGTGAATGGGGACTGGGTTACAGACTGACAGTGAATGGGGACTGGGGTACAGACTGACTCCCAGTGAATGGGGACTGGGATACAGACTGACCGTGAATGGGAACTGGGGTACAGACTGACAGTGAATGGGGACTGGGATACAGACTGACCGTGAATGGGAATTGGGGTACAGACAGACAGTGAATGGGGACTGCGGTACAAACGGACTCCCAGTGAATGGGGACTGGGGTACAGACTGACCGTGAATGGGGACTGGGATACAGACTGACTCCCAGTGAATGGGGACTGGGGTACAGGCTGACTCCCAGTGAATGGGGACAGGGGTACAGACTGACGGTGAACGGTGACTGGGGTACAGACTGACAGTGAACGGTGACTGGGGTACAGACTGACAGTGAATGGGGACTGGGGTACAGCCTGACATTGAATGGGGACTGGGGTATAGCGTTGACAGTGAATGGGGACTGGGGTACAAACTGACTCCTAGTGAATGGGGACTGGGGTACAGACTGACCATGAATCGGGACTGGGGTACAGACTGATTCCTAGGGAATGGGGACTGGGGTACAGACGGACAGTGAATGGGGTCTCGGGTACAGGCTGACAGTGAGTGGGTACTGGGGTACAGACTGACTCCCAGTGAATGGGGACTGGGGTACAGACTGACCGTGAATAGGGACTGGGATACAGATTGACAATGAATGGGGACTGGGGTACAGACTGACAATGAATGGGGACTTGGGTACAGACCGACAGCGAATGGAGACTGGGGTACAGACTGACAGTGAATGGAGACTGGGTTACAGACTGACAGTGAATGGAGACTGGGGTACAGACTGACAGTGAATGGGGACTGGGGTACAGACTGACAGTGAATGGGGAATGGGGTACAGACTGACAGTGAATGGGGACTGGGGTACAGACTGGCACTGAGTGGGGACTGAGGTACAGACTGACAGTGAATGGGGACTGGGGTACAGACTGACAGTGAATGGGGACTGGCGTACAGACTGAAAGTGAATGGGGACTGGGTTACAGACTGACAGTGAATGGGGACTGGGGTACAGACTGACAGTGAATGGGGACTGGCGTACGGACTGAAAGTGAATGGGGACTGGGTTACAGACTGACAGTGAATGGGGACTGGCGTACAGACTGAAAGTGAATGGGGACTGGGTTACAGACTGACAGTGAATGGGGACTGGGGTACAGCCTGACAGTCAATGGGGACTGGGGTATAGCGTTGACAGTGAATGGGGATTGGGGTACAGACTGACCGTGAATGGGGACTGGGGTACAGACTCCCAGTGAATGGGGACTGGGGTACAGACGCCCAGTGAATGGGGACTGGGGTACAAACTGACTCCTAGGGAATGGGGACTGGGGTACAGACTGACAGTGAATGGGGACTGGGGTACAGACTGACAGTGAATGGGGACTGGGTTACTGACTGACAGTGAATGGGGACTGGGGTACAGACTGACCGTGAATGGGGACTGGGGTACAGACTCCCAGTGAATGGGGACTGGGGTACAGACGCCCAGTGAATGGGGACTGGGGTACAGACTGACAGTAAATGGGTACTGGGGTACAGACTGACAGTGAATGGGGTCGGGGGTACAGACTGACAGTGAATGGGGACTCGGGTACAGACTGACTCCCAGTGAATGGGGACTACGGTACAGACTCCCAGTGAATGGGGACTACGGTACAGACTGACAGTGAATGGGAACTGGGGTACAGACTGGCTCCCAGTGAATGGGGACTGGGGTACAGACTGACTCCAAGGGAATAGGGACTGGGGTACAGACTGACAGTGAATGGGGTCTCGGGTACAGGTTGACTCCTAGGGAATCGGGACTGGGGTGCAGACTGACAGTGAATGGAGACTGGGGTACAGACTGACAGTAAATGGAGACTGGGTTACAGACTAACAGTGAATGCGGACTGGGGTACAGACTGACACTGAATGGGGACTGGGGTACAGACTGACAGTGAATGGGGACTCGGGTACAGGCTGACAGTGAGTGGGTACTGGGCTACAGGCTGACAGTGAGTGGGTACTGGGGTACAGACTTACAGTGAATGGGGACTGGGGTACAGACTGACCGTGAATGGGGACTGGGTACAGACTGACTCCTAGTGAATGGGGACTGGGGTACAGACTGACACTGAATGGGTACTGGGGTACAGACTTACAGTGGATGGGGACTGGGGTACAGACTGACAGTGAATGGGGACTGGGGTACAGACTGACAGTGAATGGGGACTGGGGTACAGACTGACAGTGAATGGGGAATGGGGTACAAACTGACGGTGAATGGGGACTTGGGTACAGACTGGCTCCCAGTGAATGGGGACAGGGGTACAGACTGACAGTGAATGGGGACTGGGGTACAGACTGACAGTGAATGGGGATGGGGTACAAACTGACTCCTAGTGAATGGGGACTGGGTTACAGAATGACAGTGAATGGGGACTTGGGTACAGACTGGCTCCCAGTGAATGGGGACTGGGGTACAGACTGACAGTGAATGGTGACTGGGGTACAGACTGACAGTGAATGGGGACGGGGTACAGACTGACAGTGAATGGGGACTGGGGTACAGACTGACTCCTAGGGAATGGGGACTGGGTTACAGACTGACAGTGAATGGGGACTGGAGTACAGAGTGACAGTGAATGGGGACTGGTGTACAGACTGACAGTGAATGGGGACTGGGGTACAGACTGACAGTGAATGGAGACTGGGGTACAGACTGACACTGAATGGGGACTGGAATACTGACTGACTCCCAGTGAATGGGGACTGGGGCACAGACTGACTCCTTGGGAATGGGGACTGGGTTACAGACTGACAGTGAATTTAGGCTGGAGTACAGATTGACAGTGAATGGAGACTGGGGTACAGACTGACCGTGAATGGAGACTGGGGTACAGACTGACTGTGAATGGAGACTGGGGTACAGACTGACTGTGAATGGGGACTGGGACACAGACTGACACTGAATGGGGACTGGGGGACTGACTGACTCCCAGTAAATGGGGACTGGGGTACAGACTGACAGTGAATGGGGACTGGGGTACAGACTGACGGGGACTGGGGTGCAGACTGACAGTGAATGGGGACTGGGGTACAAACTGACTCCTAGTGAATGGGGACTGGGGTACAGACTGACTGTGAATGGGGACTAGGGTACAGACTGACTCCTAGGGAATGGGGACTGGGTTACAGACTGACAGTGAATGGGGACTGGGGTACAGACTGACAGTGAATGGGGACAGGGGTATAGACTGAAAGTGAATGGGGACTAGGGTACAGACTGACTCCTAGGGAATGGGGACTGGGGTACAGACTGACTGTGAATGGGGACTAGGGTACAGACTGACTCCCAGTGAATGGGGACTGGGGTACAAACTGACAGTGAATGGGAACTGGGGTACAGACTGACTCCCAGTGAATGGGGACTGGGGTACAGACTGACAGTGAATGGGAAATGGGGTACAGACTGACAGTGAATGGGGACTGAGGTACAGAGTGACAGTGAATGGGGATGGGGTACAAACTGATTCCTAGTGAATGGGGACTGGGGTACAGACTGGCCGTGAATGGGGACCTGGGGTAAAGACTGACTCCCAGTGAATGGGGACTGGGGTACAGACTGACCGTGAATGGGAACTGGGGTACAGACTGACCGTGAATGGGAACTGGGGTACAGACTGACAGTGAATGGGGACTAGGGTACAGACTGACACTGAATGGGAACTGGGGTACAGACTGACAGTGAATGGGGACTGGGGTACAGACTGGCTCCCAGTGAATGGGGACAGGGGTACAGACTGACAGTGAATGGGGACTGGGGTACAGATTGACAGTGAATGGGGACTGGGGTACAGACTGACAGTGAATGGAGACTGGGGTACAGACTGACAGTGAATGGAGACTGGGGTACAGACTGACTCCCAGTGAATGGGGACTGAGGAACAGACTGACAGTGAATGGGGAATGAGGAACAGACTGACACTGAATGGGGATGGGGTACAAACTGACTCCTAGTGAATGGGGACTGGGGTACAGACTGACCGTGTATGGGGACTGGGTACAGACTGACTCCTAGTGAATGGGGACTGGGGTACAGACTGACAGTGAATGGGGACTGGGGTACAGACTGACAGTGAATGGGGACTTGGGTACAGACTGGCTCCCAGTGAATGGGGACAGGGGTACAGACTGACAGTGAATGGGGACTGGGGTACAGACTGACACTGAATGGGTACTGGGGTACTGACTGACTCCCAGTGAATGGGGACTGGGGTACAGACTGACAGTGAATGGTGACTGGGGTACAGACTGACAGTGAATGTGGACTGGTGTACAGAATGACAGTGAATGGGGACTGGGATACAGACTGACAGTGAATGGGGACGGGGTACAGACTGACAGTGAGTGGGGACTGGGGTACTGACCGCTAGTGAATGGGGACTAGGGTACAGCGTTGATAGTGAATGGGGACTGGGGTACAGACGGACTCCTAGGGAATGGGGACTGGGTTACAGACTGACAGTGAATGGGGACTGGAGTACAGAGTGACAGTGAATGGGGACTGGGGTACAGACTGACAGTGAATGGGGACGGAGTACAGACCGACAGCGAATGGAGACTTGGGTACAGACTGACAGTGAATGGGGACTGGTGTACAGACTGACAGTGAATGGGGACTGGGGTACAGACTGACAGTGAATGGAGACTGGGGTACAGACTGACACTGAATGGGGACTGGAATACTGACTGACTCCCAGTGAATGGGGACAGGGGTACAGACTGAAAGTGAATGGGGACTGGGGTACAGACTGACAGTGAATGGGGACTGGGGCACAGACTGACTCCCAGTGAATGGGGACTGGGGTACAGACTGACAGTGAATGGGGACTGCGTTACAGACTGACAGTGAATGGGGTCTGGGGTACAGACTGACAGTGAATGGGGACTGGGGTACAGACTGACAGTGAATGGGGACTGGGGTACAGACTGACAGTGAATGGGGACTGGGGTACAGACTGACAGTGAATGGGGACTGGGGTAGAGACTGACAGTGAATGGGGACTGGGGTACAGACTGAGAGTGAATGGGGTCTCGGGTACAGGCTGACTCCTACGGAAAGGGGACTGGGGTACAGATTGACAGCGAATGGAGACTGGGGTACAGACTGACAGTGAATGGGGACTGGGTTACAGACTGACAGTGAATTTAGGCTGGAGTACAGATTGACAGTGAATGGAGACTGGGGTACAGACTGACCGTGAATGGAGACTGGGGTACAGACTGACAGTGAATGGGGACTGGGGTACAGACTGACAGTGAATGGGGACTGGGGCACAGACTGACTCCCAGTGAATGGGGACTGGGGTACAGACTGACAGTGAATGGGGACTGCGTTACAGACTGACAGTGAATGGGGTCTGGGGTACAGACTGACAGTGAATGGGGACTGGGGTACAGACTGACAGTGAATGGGGACTGGGGTACAGACTGACAGTGAATGGGGACTGGGGTACAGACTGACAGTGAATGGGGACTGGGGTAGAGACTGACAGTGAATGGGGACTGGGGTACAGACTGAGAGTGAATGGGGTCTCGGGTACAGGCTGACTCCTACGGAAAGGGGACTGGGGTACAGATTGACAGCGAATGGAGACTGGGGTACAGACTGACAGTGAATGGGGACTGGGTTACAGACTGACAGTGAATTTAGGCTGGAGTACAGATTGACAGTGAATGGAGACTGGGGTACAGACTGACCGTGAATGGAGACTGGGGTACAGACTGACTGTGAATGGAGACTGGGGTACAGACTGACTGTGAATGGGGACTGGGACACAGACTGACACTGAATGGGGACTGGGGGACTGACTGACTCCCAGTAAATGGGGACTGGGGTACAGACTGACAGTGAATGGGGACTGGGGTACAGACTGACGGGGACTGGGGTGCAGACTGACAGTGAATGGGGACTGGGGTACAAACTGACTCCTAGTGAATGGGGACTGGGGTACAGACTGACTGTGAATGGGGACTAGGGTACAGACTGACTCCTAGGGAATGGGGACTGGGTTACAGACTGACAGTGAATGGGGACTGGGGTACAGACTGACAGTGAATGGGGACAGGGGTATAGACTGAAAGTGAATGGGGACTAGGGTACAGACTGACTCCTAGGGAATGGGGACTGGGGTACAGACTGACTGTGAATGGGGACTAGGGTACAGACTGACTCCCAGTGAATGGGGACTGGGGTACAAACTGACAGTGAATGGGAACTGGGGTACAGACTGACTCCCAGTGAATGGGGACTGGGGTACAGACTGACAGTGAATGGGAAATGGGGTACAGACTGACAGTGAATGGGGACTGAGGTACAGAGTGACAGTGAATGGGGATGGGGTACAAACTGATTCCTAGTGAATGGGGACTGGGGTACAGACTGGCCGTGAATGGGGACCTGGGGTAAAGACTGACTCCCAGTGAATGGGGACTGGGGTACAGACTGACCGTGAATGGGAACTGGGGTACAGACTGACCGTGAATGGGAACTGGGGTACAGACTGACAGTGAATGGGGACTAGGGTACAGACTGACACTGAATGGGAACTGGGGTACAGACTGACAGTGAATGGGGACTGGGGTACAGACTGGCTCCCAGTGAATGGGGACAGGGGTACAGACTGACAGTGAATGGGGACTGGGGTACAGATTGACAGTGAATGGGGACTGGGGTACAGACTGACAGTGAATGGAGACTGGGGTACAGACTGACAGTGAATGGAGACTGGGGTACAGACTGACTCCCAGTGAATGGGGACTGAGGAACAGACTGACAGTGAATGGGGAATGAGGAACAGACTGACACTGAATGGGGATGGGGTACAAACTGACTCCTAGTGAATGGGGACTGGGGTACAGACTGACCGTGTATGGGGACTGGGTACAGACTGACTCCTAGTGAATGGGGACTGGGGTACAGACTGACAGTGAATGGGGACTGGGGTACAGACTGACAGTGAATGGGGACTTGGGTACAGACTGGCTCCCAGTGAATGGGGACAGGGGTACAGACTGACAGTGAATGGGGACTGGGGTACAGACTGACACTGAATGGGTACTGGGGTACTGACTGACTCCCAGTGAATGGGGACTGGGGTACAGACTGACAGTGAATGGTGACTGGGGTACAGACTGACAGTGAATGTGGACTGGTGTACAGAATGACAGTGAATGGGGACTGGGATACAGACTGACAGTGAATGGGGACGGGGTACAGACTGACAGTGAGTGGGGACTGGGGTACTGACTGCTAGTGAATGGGGACTAGGGTACAGCGTTGATAGTGAATGGGGACTGGGGTACAGACGGACTCCTAGGGAATGGGGACTGGGTTACAGACTGACAGTGAATGGGGACTGGAGTACAGAGTGACAGTGAATGGGGACTGGGGTACAGACTGACAGTGAATGGGGACGGAGTACAGACCGACAGCGAATGGAGACTTGGGTACAGACTGACAGTGAATGGGGACTGGTGTACAGACTGACAGTGAATGGGGACTGGGGTACAGACTGACAGTGAATGGAGACTGGGGTACAGACTGACACTGAATGGGGACTGGAATACTGACTGACTCCCAGTGAATGGGGACAGGGGTACAGACTGAAAGTGAATGGGGACTGGGGTACAGACTGACAGTGAATGGGGACTGGGGCACAGACTGACTCCCAGTGAATGGGGACTGGGGTACAGACTGACAGTGAATGGGGACTGCGTTACAGACTGACAGTGAATGGGGTCTGGGGTACAGACTGACAGTGAATGGGGACTGGGGTACAGACTGACAGTGAATGGGGACTGGGGTACAGACTGACAGTGAATGGGGACTGGGGTACAGACTGACAGTGAATGGGGACTGGGGTACAGACTGACAGTGAATGGGGACTGGGGTAGAGACTGACAGTGAATGGGGACTGGGGTACAGACTGAGAGTGAATGGGGTCTCGGGTACAGGCTGACTCCTACGGAAAGGGGACTGGGGTACAGATTGACAGCGAATGGAGACTGGGGTACAGACTGACAGTGAATGGAGACTGGGGTACAGACTGACAGTGAATGGGGACTGGGGTACAGAGTGACAGTGAATGGAGACTGGGACACAGACCGACACTGAATGGGGACTGGGGTACTGACTGACTCCCAGTGAATGGGGACTGGGGTACAGACTGGCAGTGAATGGGGACTGGGGTACTGACCCCCAGTGACTGGGGACTGGGGTACAGACTGACAGTGAATGGGGACTGGGGTACAGACTGACTCCCAGTGAATGCGGACTGGGGTACAGACTGACAGTGAATGGTGACTGGGGTACAGACTGACAGTGAATGGTGACTGGGGTACAGTCTGACAGTGAATGGGGACTGGGGTACAACGTTGACAGTGAATGTGGACTGGGGTACAGAATGACAGTGAATGGGGACTGGGGTACAGACTGACAGTGAATGGGGATGGGGTACAGACCGACAGCGAATGGAGACTGGGGTACAGACTGACAGTGAATGGAGACTGGGGTACAGACTGACCGTGAATGGAGACTGGGGTACAGACTGACAGTGAATGGAGACTGGGGTACAGACTGACTGTGAATGGGGACTGGGACACAGACTGACACTGAATGGGGACTGGGGTACTGACTGACTCCCAGTAAATGGGGACTGGGGTACAGACTGACAGTGAATGGGGACTGGGGTACAGACTGACGGGGACTGGGGTACAAACTGACTCCTAGTGAATGGGGACTGGGGTACAGACTGACTGTGAATGGGGACTGCGGTACAAACTGACTCCCAGTGAATGGGGACTGGGGTACAGACTGACCGTGAATGGGGACTGGGATACAGACTGACAGTGAATGGGGGCTGAGGTACAGAGTGACAGTGAATGGGGATGGGGTACAAACTGATTCCCAGTGAATGGGGACTGGGGTACAGACTGGCCGTGAATGGGGACCTGGGGTAAAGACTGACTCCCAGTGAATGGGGACTGGGGTACAGACTGACCGTGAATGGGGACCTGGGGTGAAGACTGACTCCCAGTGAATGGGGACTGGGGTACAGACTGACCGTGAATGGGAACTGGGGTACAGACTGACCGTGAATGGGAACTGGGGTACAGACTGACAGTGAATGGGGACTAGGGTACAGACTGACACTGAATGGGGACTGGGGTACAGACTGGCTCCCAGTGAATGGGGACAGGGGTACAGACTGACAGTGAATGGGCACTGGGGTACAGCCTGACAATGAATGGGGACTGGGATACAGACTGACTGAATGGGGACTGGGGTACAGACTGACAGTGAATGGGGACTGGGGTACAGACTGACTCCTTGGGAATGGGGACTGGGTTACAGACTGAGAGTGAATGGGGTCTCGGGTACAGGCTGACTCCTACGGAAAGGGGACTGGGTTACAGACTGACAGTGAATTTAGACTGGAGTACAGATTGACAGTGAATGGGGACTGGGGTACAGACTGACAGTGAATGGAGACTGGGGTACAGACTGACAGTGAATGGAGACTGGGGTACAGACTGACACTGAATGGGGACTGGGGTACTGACTGACTCCCAGTGACTGCGGACTGGGGTACAGACTGACAGTGAATGGGGACTGGGGTACAACATTGACAGTGAATGTGGACTGGGGTACAGACTGACAGTGAATGGGGACGGGGTACAGACCGACAGCGAATGGAGACTGGGGTACAGACTGACTGTGAATGGGGACTGGGACACAGACTGACACTGAATGGGGACTGGGGTACTGACTGACTCCCAGTGAATGGGGACTGGGGTACAGACTGACAGTGAATGGGGACTGGGGTACAAACTGACTCCTAGTGAATGGGGACTGGGGTACAGACTGACTGTGAATGGGGACTGGGGTACAGACTGACTCCTAGGGAATGGGGACTGGGTTACAGACTGACAGTGAATGGGGACTGGGGTACTGACAGACAGTGAATGGGGACTGGGGTACAGACTGACCGTGAATGGGGCCTGGGGTACAGACTGACAGTGAATGGGGACTGGGGTACAGACTGACTCCCAGTGAATGGGGACTGGGGTACAGGCTGACAGTGAGTGCGTACTGGGGTACAGACTGACAGTGAATGGGGACTGGGGTACAGACTGGCCGTGAATGGGGACTGGTTACAGACTGAGTCCTAGTGAATGGGGACTGGGTTGCAAACAGACAGTGAATGGGGACCTGGGGTAAAGACTGACTCCCAGTGAATGGGGACTGGGGTAAAGACTGACCGTGAATGGGAACTGGGGTACAGACTGACCGTGAATGGGAACTGGGGTACAGACTGACACTGAATGGGGACTGGGGTACAGACTGGCTCCCAGTGAATGGGGACAGGGGTACAGACTGACAGTGAATGGTGAATGGGGTACGGCCTGACAGTGAATGGGGACTGGGGTACAACTTTGACAGTGAATGGGGACTGGGGTACAGACTGACAGTGAATGGGGACTGGGGTACAGACTGACTCCTCGTGAATGGGGACTGGGGTACAGACTGACTCCTTGGGAATGGGGACTGGGTTACAGACTGACAGTGAATGGGGACTGGGGTACAGACTGAGAGTGAATGGGGTCTCGGGTACAGGCTGACTCCTACGGAAAGGGGACTGGGTTACAGACTGACAGTGAATTTAGACTGGAGTACAGATTGACAGTGAATGGGGACTGGGGTACAGACTGACAGTGAATGGTGACTGGGGTACAGACTGACAGTGAATGGAGACTGGGGTACAGACTGACAGTGAATGGAGACTGGGGTACAGATTGACAGTGAATGGTGACTGGGGTACAGACTGACAGTGAATGGAGACTGGGGTACAGACTGACAGTGAATGGAGACTGGGGTACAGACTGACAGTGAATGGAGACTGGGGTACAGACTGACAGTGAATGGGGACTGGGGTACAGACTGACAGTGAATGGGGACTGGGACACAGACTGACTCCCAGTGAATGCGGACTGGGGTACAGACTGACAGTGAATGGTGACTGGGGTACAGACTGACAGTGAATGGTGACTGGGGTACAACATTGACAGTGAATGTGGACTGGGGTACAGAATGACAGTGAATGGGGACTGGGATACAGACTGACAGTGAATGGGGACTGGGGTACAGACTGACAGTGAATGGGGACGGGGTACAGACCGACAGCGAATGGAGACTTGGGTACAGACTGCCTCCCAGTGAATGGGGACTGAAGTACAGACTGACAGTGAATGGAGGCTGGGGTACAGACTGACAGTGATTGGAGACTGGGGTACAGACTGACAGTGAATGGGGACTGGGGTACAGACTGACTGTGAATGGGGACTGGGGTACAGACTGCCTCCCAGTGAATGGGGACTGAAGTACAGACTGACAGTGAATGGGGACTGGGGTACAGACTGACAGTGAATGGAGACTGGGGTACAGACTGCCTCCCAGTGAATGGGGACTGAAGTACAGACTGACAGTGAATGGGGACTGGGGTACAGACTGACACTGAATGGGGACTGGGATACATACTGACAGTGAATGGGGACTCGGGTACTGACCCCCAGTGACTGGGGACTCGGGTACAGACTGACAGTGAATGGGGACTCGGGTACAGACTGACAGTGAATGGGGACTGGGGTACAAACTGACTCCTAGTGAATGGGGACTGGGGTACAGACTGACAGTGAATGGAGACTGGGGTACAGACTGACAGTGAATGTGGACTGGGGTACAGACTGACACTGAATGGGGACTCGGGTACAGACTGACTCCCAGTGAATGGGGACTGGGGTACAGACTGACAGTGAATGGGGACTGGGGTACAGACTAACAGTGAATGGGGACTCGGGAACAGACTGACTCCCAGTGAATGGGGACTGAGGTACAGACTGACAGTGAATGGGGGCTGGGTTACAGACTGACAGTGAATGGGGACTGGGGTACAGACTGACAGTGAATGGGGACTGGGGTACAGACTGACAGTGAATGGCGACTGGGGTACAAACTGACTCCTAGTGAATGGGGACTGGGGTACAGACTGACAGTGAATGGGGACTGGGGTACAGAGTGACAGTGAATGGGCACTGGGGTACAACTTTGACAGTGAATGGGGACTGGGGTACAGAATGACAGTGAATGGGGACTGGGATACAGGCTGACAGTGAATGGGGACTGGGGTACAGACTGACAGTGAATGGGGACTTGGGTACAGACTGACTCCTTGGGAATGGGGACTGGGGTACAGACTGACAGTGAATGGGGTCTCGAGTACAGGCTGACTCCTACGGAAAGGGGACTGGGTTACAGACTGACAGTGAATTTAGACTGGAGTACAGAATGACAGTGAATGGGGACTGGGATACAGACTGACAGTGAATGGGGACTGGGGTACAGACTGACAGTGAATGGGGACTGGGGTACAAACTGACTCCTAGGGAATGGGGACTGGGTTACAGACTGACAGTGAATGGAGACTGGAATACAGAGTGGCAGTGAATGGGGACTGGGGTACAGACTGACAGTGAATGGGGACGGGGTACAGACCGACAGTGAATGGAGGCTGGGGTACAGACTGACAGTGATTGGAGACTGGGGTACAGACTGACAGTGAATGGGGACTGGGACACAGACTGACAGTGAATGGGGACTGGGGTACTGACTGACTCCCAGTGAATGGGGACTGGGGTACAGACTGACAGTGAATGGGGACTGGGGTACAGACTGACAGTGAATGGGGACTGGGGTACTGACCCCCAGTGACTGGGGACTGGGGTACAGACTGACAGTGAATGGGGACTGGGGTACAGACTGACAGTGAATGGGGACGGGGTACAGACTGACAGTGAGTCGGGACTGGGGTACAGACTGACAGTGAATGGGGACTGGGGTACAAACTGACTCCTAGTGAATGGGGACTGGGGTACAGACTGACTGTGAATGGGGACTGGGGTACAGACTGACTCCTAGGGAATGGAGACTGGGGTACAGACTGACAGTGAATGGGGACTGGGGTGCAGACTGACAGTGAATGGGGACTGGTGTACAGACTGACAGTGAATGGAGACTGGGGTACAGACTGCCTCCCAGTGAATGGGGACTGAAGTACAGACTGACAGTGAATGGGGACTGGGGTACAGACTGACACTGAATGGGGACTGGGATACATACTGACAGTGAATGGGGACTCGGGTACTGACCCCCAGTGACTGGGGACTCGGGTACAGACTGACAGTGAATGGGGACTCGGGTACAAACTGACTCCTAGTGAATGGGGACTGGGGTACAGACTGACAGTGAATGGGGACTGGGGTACAAACTGACTCCTAGTGAATGGGGACTGGGGTACAGACTGACACTGAATGGGGACTCGGGTACAGACTGACTCCCAGTGAATGGGGACTGGGGTACAGACTGACAGTGAATGGGGACTGGGGTACAGACTAACAGTGAATGAGGACTCGGGAACAGACTGACTCCCAGTGAATTGGGACTGAGGTACAGATTGACAGTGAATGGGGACTGGGGTACAGACTGACAGTGAATGGGGGCTGGGTTACAGACTGACAGTGAATGGGGACTGGGGTACAGACTGACAGTGAATGGGGACTGGGGTACAAACTGACTCCTAGTGAATGGGGACTGGGGTACAGACTGACAGTGAATGGGGACTGGGGTACAGCGTTGACAGTGAATGGGGACTGGGGTACAGACTGACAGTGAATGGGGACTGGGGTACAGACTGACTCCTAGTGAATGGGGACTGGGGTACAGTCTGACAGCGAATGGGGACTGGGGTACAGACTGACAGTGAATGGGGACTGGGGTACAGACTGACAGCGAATGGGGACTGCGTTACAGACTGACTCCCAGTGAATGGGGACTGGGGTACAGACTGACCGTGAATGGGAACTGGGGTACAGACTGACAGTAAATGGGGACTGGGGTGCAGACTGACTCCCAGTGAATGGGGACTGGGGTACAGACTGACAGTGAATGGGGACTGGGGTACAGACCGACAGTAAATGGGGACTGGGGTGCAGACTGACTCCCAGTGAATGGGGACTGGGGTACAGACTGACAGTGAATGGGGACTGGGGTACAGACTGACAGTGAATGGGGACTGGGGTACAGACTGACAGTGAATGGGAACTGAGGTACAGACTGACAGTGAATGGGGACTGGGGTACAGACTGACAGTGAATGGGAACTGAGGTACAGACTGACCGTGAATGGGTACTGGGGTACAGACTGACAGTGAATGGGGACTGGGGTACAGACTGACCGTGAATGGGTACTGGGGTACAGACTCCCAGTGAATGGGGACTGGGGTACAGACGCCCAGTGAATGGGGACTGGGGCACAGACTGACAGTAAATGGGGACTGGGGTACAGACTGACAGTAAATGGGGACTGAGGTACAGACTGACAGTGAATGGGGACTGGGGTGCAGATTGACAGTGAATGGGGACTGGGGTGCAGATTGACAGTGAATGGGGACTGGGGTACAGACTGACAGTGAATGGGGACTGTGGTACAGACGGACCATGAATGGGGACTGGGGTGCAGACTGAAAGTAAATGGGGACTGGGGTACAGACTGACAGTGAATGGGGACTGTGGTACAGACGGACCATGAATGGGGACTGGGGTACAGACTGACACATAGTGAATGGGGACTGGGGTACAGACTGACAGTGAATGGGAACTGGGGTACAGACTGACAGTGAATGGGGACTGGGGTACAGACTGGCTCCCAGTGAATGGGGACAGGGGTACAGACTGACAGTGAAAGGTGACTGGGGTACAGACTGACAGTGAATGGGGACTGGGGTACCGAATGACAGTGAATGGGGACTGGGGTGCAGACTGACCGTGAATGGGGACTGGGGTACAGACTGACAGTGAATGGGGTCTCGGGTACAGGCTGACAGTGAATGGGGACTAGGGTACAGACTGACCGTCAATGGGGACTGGGGTACAGACTCCCAGTGAATGGGGACTGGGGTACAGACAACCCGTGAATGCGGACTGAGGTACAGACTGACAGTGAATGGGTACTGGGGTACCGACTGACAGCGAATGGGGACTGGGGTACAGACTGACCGTGAATGGGGACTGGGATACAGACTGACAGTGAATGGGGACTGGGGTACAGACTGACAGTGAATGGGGACTGGGGTACAAACTGACTCCTAGTGAATGGGGACTGGGGTACAGACTGACTCCTAGGGAATGGGGACTGGGTTACAGACTGACAGTTAATGGGGACTGGTGTACAGACTGACAGTGAATGGAGACTGGGGAACAGACTGACAGTGAATGGAGACTGGGGTACAGACTGACAGTGAATGGAGACTGGGGTACAGACTGACTCCCAGTGAATGGGGACTGGGGTGCAGACTGACAGTGAATGGGGACTGGGGTACAGACTGACAGTGAATGGGGACTGGGGTACAGACTGACAGTGAATGGGGAATGGGGTACAGATGCCCAGTGAATGGGGACTGGGGTACAGACCGACAGTAAATGTGGACTGGGGTACAGACTTGACAGTAAATGGGGACTGGGGTACAGACTGACTCCCAGTGAATGGGGACTGAGGTACAGACTGACAGTGAATGGGGACTGGGATACAGACTGACAGTGAATGGAGACTGGGGTACAGACTGACAATGAATGCGGACTGGGGTACAGACTGACTCCCAATGAATGGGGACTGGGGTACAGACTGACAGTGAATGGGGACTGGGGTACAGACTGACAGTGAATGGAGACTGGGGTACAGACAGACAGTGAATGGAGACTGGGGTACAGACTGACAGTGAATGGAGACTGGGGTACAGACTGACAGTGAATGGAGACTGGGGTACAGACTGACAGTGAATGGAGACTGGGGTACAGACTGACACTGAATGGGGACTGGGGTACAGACTGACAGTGAATGGAGACTGGGGTACAGACTGACAGTGAATGGGGACTGGGGTACAGACTGACAGTGAATGCGGACTGGGGTACAGACTGACAGTGAATGGTGACTGGGGTACAGACTGACAGTGAATGGTGACTGGGGTACAACATTGACAGTGAATGTGGACTGGGGTACAGACTGACAGTGAATGGGGACGGGGTACAGACCGACAGCGAATGGAGACTGGGGTACAGACTGACTGTGAATGGAGACTGGGGTACAGACTGACTGTGAATGGGGACTGGGACACAGACTGACACTGAATGGGGACTGGGGTACTGACTGACTCCCAGTGAATGGGGACTGGGATACAGACTGACAGTGAATGGGGACTGGGGTACAGACTGACAGTGAATGGGGACTGGGGTACAAACTGACTCCTAGGGAATGGGGACTGGGTTACAGACTGACAGTGAATGGGGACTGGGGTACAGACTGACAGTGAATGGGGACTGGGGTACAGACTGACCGTGAATGGGGCCTGGGGTACAGACTGACAGTGAATGGGGACTGGGGTACAGACTGACTCCCAGTGAATGGGGACTGGGGTACAGACTGACAGTGAATGGGGACTGGGGTACAGACTGACTCCCAGTGAATGGGGACTGGGGTACAGACTGACAGTGAATGGGGACTGGGGTACAGACTGACAGTGAATGGGAAATGCGGTACAGACTGACAGTGAATGGGTACTGCGGTACAGGCTGACAGTGAGTGCGTACTGGGGTACAGACTGACAGTGAATGGGGACTGGGGTACAGACTGGCCGTGAATGGGGACTGGTTACAGACTGAGTCCTAGTGAATGGGGACTGGGTTGCAAACAGACAGTGAATGGGGACCTGGGGTAAAGACTGACTCCCAGTGAATGGGGACTGGGGTAAAGACTGACCGTGAATGGGAACTGGGGTACAGACTGACCGTGAATGGGAACTGGGGTACAGACTGACACTGAATGGGGACTGGGGTACAGACTGGCTCCCAGTGAATGGGGACAGGGGTACAGACTGACAGTGAATGGTGAATGGGGTACGGCCTGACAGTGAATGGGGACTGGGGTACAACTTTGACAGTGAATGGGGACTGGGGTACAGACTGACAGTGAATGGGGACTGGGGTACAGACTGACTCCTAGTGAATGGGGACTGGGGTACAGACTGACTCCTTGGGAATGGGGACTGGGTTACAGACTGACAGTGAATGGGGACTGGGGTACAGACTGAGAGTGAATGGGGTCTCGGGTACAGGCTGACTCCTACGGAAAGGGGACTGGGTTACAGACTGACAGTGAATTTAGACTGGAGTACAGATTGACAGTGAATGGGGACTGGGGTACAGACTGACAGTGAATGGTGACTGGGGTACAGACTGACAGTGAATGGAGACTGGGGTACAGACTGACAGTGAATGGAGACTGGGGTACAGACTGACAGTGAATGGAGACTGGGGTACAGATTGACAGTGAATGGAGACTGGGGTACAGACTGACAGTGAATGGAGACTGGGGTACAGACTGACAGTGAATGGAGACTGGGGTACAGACTGACAGTGAATGGGGACTGGGGTACAGACTGACAGTGAATGGGGACTGGGGTACAGACTGACAGTGAATGGGGACTGGGGTACAGACTGACAGTGAATGGGGACTGGGACACAGACTGACTCCCAGTGAATGCGGACTGGGGTACAGACTGACAGTGAATGGTGACTGGGGTACAGACTGACAGTGAATGGTGACTGGGGTACAACATTGACAGTGAATGTGGACTGGGGTACAGAATGACAGTGAATGGGGACTGGGATACAGACTGACAGTGAATGGGGACTGGGGTACAGACTGACAGTGAATGGGGACTGGGGTACAGACTGACAGTGAATGGGGACGGGGTACAGACCGACAGCGAATGGAGACTTGGGTACAGACTGACAGTGAATGGAGGCTGGGGTACAGACTGACAGTGATTGGAGACTGGGATACAGACTGACAGTGAATGGGGACTGGGACACAGACTGACACTGAATGGGGACTGGGGTACTGACTGACTCCCAGTGAATGGGGACTGGGGTACTGACCCCCAGTGACTGGGGACTGGGGTACAGACTGACAGTGAATGGGGACTGGGGTACAGACTGACAGTGAATGGGGACTGGGGTACAGACTGACAGTGAACGGGGACTGGGGCACAGACTGACAGTGAATGGGGACGGGGTACAGACTGACAGTGAATGGGGACTGGGGTACAGACTGACAGTGAATGGGGACTGGGGTACAAACTGACTCCTAGTGAATGGGGACTGGGGTACAGACTGACTGTGAATGGGGACTGGGGTACAGACTGACTCCTAGGGAATGGGGACTGGGTTACAGACTGACAGTGAATGGAAACTGGAGTACAGACTGACAGTGAATGGGGACTGGTGTACAGACTGACAGTGAATGGGGACTGGGGTACAGACTGCCTCCCAGTGAATGGGGACTGAAGTACAGACTGACACTGAATGGGGACTGGGATACATACTGACAGTGAATGGGGACTCGGGTACTGACCCCCAGTGACTGGGGACTCGGGTACAGACTGACAGTGAATGGGGACTGGGGTACAAACTGACTCCTAGTGAATGGAGACTGGGGTACAGACTGACAGTGAATGGGGACTGGGGTACAGACTGACACTGAATGGGGACTCGGGTACAGACTGACTCCCAGTGAATGGGGACTGGGGTACAGACTGACAGTGAATGGGGACTGGGGTACAGACTAACAGTGAATGGGGACTCGGGAACAGACTGACTCCCAGTGAATGGGGACTGAGGTACAGACTGACAGTGAATGGGGACTGGGGTACAGACTGACAGTGAATGGGGGCTGGGTTACAGACTGACAGTGAATGGGGACTGGGGTACAGACTGACAGTGAATGGGGACTGGGGTACAGAGTGACAGTGAATGGGCACTGGGGTACAACTTTGACAGTGAATGGGGACTGGGGTACAGAATGACAGTGAATGGGGACTGGGGTACAAACTGACTCCTAGTGAATGGGGACTGGGGTACAAACTGACTCCTAGTGAATGGGGACTGGGGTACAGACTGACAGTGAATGGGGACTGGGGTACAGCGTTGACAGTGAATGGGGACTGGGGTACAGACTGACAGTGAATGGGGACTGGGGTACAGACTGACAGTGAATGGGGACTGGGGTACAGAGTGACAGTGAATGGGCACTGGGGTACAACTTTGACAGTGAATGGGGACTGGGGTACAGAATGACAGTGAATGGGGACTGGGATACAGGCTGACAGTGAATGGGGACTGGGGTACAGACTGACAGTGAATGGGGACTGGGGTACAGACTGACAGTGAATGGGGACTGGGGTACAGACTGACAGTGAATGGGGACTGGGGTACAAACTGACTCCTCGGGAATGGGGACTGGGTTACAGACTGACAGTGAATGGAGACTGGAATACAGAGTGGCAGTGAATGGGGACTGGGGTACAGACTGACAGTGAATGGGGACGGGGTACAGACCGACAGCGAATGGAGACTTGGGTACAGACTGACAGTGATTGGAGACTGGGGTACAGACTGACAGTGAATGGGGACTGGGACACAGACTGACAGTGAATGGGGACTGGGGTACTGACTGACTCCCAGTGAATGGGGACTGGGGTACAGACTGACAGTGAATGGGGACTGGGGTACAGACTGACAGTGAATGGGGACTGGGGTACTGACCCCCAGTGACTGGGGACTGGGGTACAGACTGACAGTGAATGGGGACTGGGGTACAGACTGACAGTGAACGGGGACTGGGGCACAGACTGACAGTGAATGGGGACGGGGTACAGACTGACAGTGAGTCGGGACTGGGGTACAGACTGACAGTGAATGGGGACTGGGGTACAAACTGACTCCTAGTGAATGGGGACTGGGGTACAGACTGACTGTGAATGGGGACTGGGGTACAGACTGACTCCTAGGGAATGGAGACTGGGGTACAGACTGACAGTGAATGGGGACTGGGGTGCAGACTGACAGTGAATGGAGACTGGGGTACAGACTGCCTCCCAGTGAATGGGGACTGAGGTACAGACTGACAGTGAATGGGGACTGGGGTACAGACTGACACTGAATGGGGACTGGGATACATACTGACAGTGAATGGGGACTCGGGTACTGACCCCCAGTGACTGGGGACTCGGGTACAGACTGACAGTGAATGGGGACTCGGGTACAAACTGACTCCTAGTGAATGGGGACTGGGGTACAGACTGACAGTGAATGGGGACTGGGGTACAAACTGACTCCTAGTGAATGGGGACTGGGGTACAGACTGACACTGAATGGGGACTCGGGTACAGACTGACTCCCAGTGAATGGGGACTGGGGTACAGACTGACAGTGAATGGGGACTGGGGTACAGACTAACAGTGAATGGGGACTCGGGAACAGACTGACTCCCAGTGAATGGGGACTGAGGTACAGATTGACAGTGAATGGGGACTGGCGTACAGACTGACAGTGAATGGGGACTGGGGTACAAACTGACTCCTAGTGAATGGGGACTGGGGTACAGACTGACAGTGAATGGGGACTGGGGTACAAACTGACTCCTAGTGAATGGGGACTGGGGTACAGTCTGACAGCGAATGGGGACTGGGGTACAGACTGACAGCGAATGGGGACTGGGTTACAGACTGACTCCCAGTGAATGGGGACTGGGGTACAGACTGACCGTGAATGGGAACTGGGGTACATAGAAACATAGAGATAGGAACAGGAGTAGGCCATTCGGCCCTTCGAGCCTGCTCCGCCATTCAATGAGATCATGGCTGATCTTCGTCTGAGATCATAGCTGATCTTACCAGTTCAGTACCCCGTCCCCGCCTTTTCTCCGTAACCCTTAATCCCCTTAGCCTTCAGAAATATATCCAATTCTCTCTTGAAAATATTTATTGAATTAGCCTTCGCAGCCCTCTGTGGCAGGGAATTCCACAGGCTCACCACTCTTTGAGTGAAGAAATTCTTCCTCATCTCTGTTTTAAATGATTTGCCCGCTATTTTTAGACTGTGGCCCCTGGTTCTGTGCTCCCCGGCCATTGGAAACATTCTCTCTGAATTCAGCCTGTCCAGGCCTGCCATAATTTTATATGTTTCGATGAGATCCCCTCTCAATCTTCTAAACTCCAGTGAGTACAAGCCCAAACTATTTAATCTCTCTTCGTAGGTCATTCCCACCATTCCAGGTATCAGCCTGGTGAATCGCCGTTGCACTCTTTCCATGGCAAGAACATCCTTCCGCAGATGGGGCGACCAAAACTGTACACAATACTCCAGATGCGGTCTCACCAGCACCTTGTACAGCTGTAGTAAGGTATCCCTATTCCTATACTCGAACCCCCTTGACATGAAGGCCAACATACCATTTGCCTTCTTAATCGCCTGTTGCACCTGCATGCTCTCCTTCAGTGACTGGTGCACAAGAACACCCAGGTCCCTCTGCACTTCCCCATCTCCCAATCTATTGCCATTTAGATAATAATCTACCCTCCTGTTTTTACCCCCAAAGTGGATAACCTCGCATTTATCCACATTATAGTGCATCTGCCACATATCCGCCCATTCCCCCAACCTGTCCAAATCGCACTGTAGCCTCCTGACATCCTCATCAGAGCCCACCCCTCCTCCTAGTTTAGTGTCGTCAGCGAATTTGGAAATATTGCATCCAATTCCCTGATCCAGATCATTTATATATATTGTGAACAGCTGGGGTCCCAGGACAGATCCTTGCGGCACCCCGCTGGTCACTGCCTGCCACTCCGAAAACGAGCCGTTTATTCCAACTCTCTGTTTTCTATCCGCCAGCCAGTTCTCTATCCACGTTAATACTTTGCCCCCAATCCCATGAGCCTTAATTTTGCATGATAATCTTTTGTGTGGAACCTTATCGAAGGCTTTCTGGAAGTCAAGGTACACCACATCCACTGGCTCTCCCCCATCTATTTTACCAGTTACTTCCTCAAAAAATTCCAGCAGATTAGTCAAACACGATTTACCCTTTGTAAATCCATGTTGACTCTGTCCGATCCTTTCCCCATTTGTCAAGTGCTCCGCTATTTTATCCTTAATAATGGACTCTAGCATTCTGCCCACAACCGATGTAAGGCTTACTGGTCTATAATTCCCTGCTTTCTCTCTACCCCCCTTTTTAAATATTGGGGTAACATTAGCTACCCTCCAATCCACGGGTACTGTTCCCGAGTCAATGGAGTTCCGGAAGATGATCCTTAGTGCATCTGCTATCTCCAGGGCCACCTCCTTAAGTACCCTAGGATGTAGTTTATCAGGCCCCGGGGATTTGTCGGCCTTCAGTCCCCTCAACTTACCCAGCACCATATCCCTAGATATACTAATTTCTGTCAGCTCCTCCCTCTCATTAGTCCCTATGTTTGCCGATATTCCTGGGAGGTTATTCGTGTCCTCCTTTGTGAATACAGAACCAAAGTATGAGTTTAATTGGTCTGCCATTTCCTTATTCTCCATTATATGTTCTCCCGAATCAGACTGCAAGGGACCGACTTGGGATTTTACCAGTCTTTTCCTCCTGATATACCGATAAAAGCTTTTGCAGTCTGTCTTTATGTTTGCTGCAAGTTTACTTTCGTATTCTATTTTCCCCTTCCTGATTAATCCCTTTGTCCTCTTTTGCTGTATCTTGTACTGCCCCCAATCTTCCGGTCTGGTGCTTTTTTTTGCCAGTTGATAGGCCCTTTTTTTTGATTTTATGCTGTCCCTAATTTCCCTCGTTATCCACGGTTGAGTCACCTTTTTAGGTTTATTTTTGTGCCAAACCGGTATAAACATGTTCTGGAATTCTTCCATTCTATCTTTGAATGCTTGCCATTGTCTATCCACTGTCAATCCCCCCAGAAACACCACCCAATCAATCTTACCCAATTCCCGTCTCATACCCTCGTAATTCCCTTTATTTAAGTTCTGGACCTTAGTCTCTGATTCAATTTCCTCACTCTCCATCTCGACTGAGAGCTCGATCATATTATGATCGCTCTGACCCAAGGGGCCTCGTACAAGAAGATTGCTGATAAGTCCCTTCTCATTGCACAATACCCAGTCTAAAATGGCCTGATCTCGAGTCGGCTCCTCGACATATTGGTCCAGATAACCGTCCCGAAAACATTCCAGGAATTCCTCCTCCTCAGAATTTTTACTAGTTTGGGTAGTCCAATCAATATGTAAATTAAAGTCACCCATGATGACAGCTGTGCTCTTATCGCACGCTTCTCTAATTTCCCTTTTTATGCCTTCCCTCACCTCCATATTACTATTTGGAGGCCTATATATCACACCCACTAACGTTTTCCTCCCCTTGCTATTTCTCATTTCTACCCATACAGATTCCGTTTCATCCGAGTTAATATCCTTCCTTTCCATTGCATTAATCCCCTCCTTTACCAGCAATGCTACCCCACCAGTACAGACTGACCGTGAATGGGAACTGGGGTACAGAATGACAGTGAATGGGGACTGGGGTACAGACTGAAAGTGAATGGGGACTGGGGTACAGACCGACAGTAAATGGGGACTGGGGTGCAGACTGACTCCCAGTGAATGGGAACTGAGGTACAGACTGACAGTGAATGGGGACTGGGGTACAGACTGACCGTGAATGGGTACTGGGGTACAGACTCCCAGTGAATGGGGACTGGGGTACAGACGCCCAGTGAATGGGGACTGGGGTACAGACTGACAGTAAATGGGGACTGGGGTACAGATTGACAGTGAATGGGGACTGGGGTACAGACTGACAGTGAATGGGGACTGTGGTACAGACGGACCATGAATGGGGACTGGGGTGCAGACTGAAAGTGAATGGGGACTGGGGTACAGACTGACAGTGAATGGGGACTGTGGTACAGACGGACCATGAATGGGGACTGGGGTACAGACTGACACATAGTGAATGGGGACTGGGGTACAGACTGACAGTGAATGGGGACTGGGGTACAGACTGGCTCCCAGTGAATGGGGACAGGGGTACAGACTGACAGTGAAAGGTGACTGGGGTACAGACTGACAGTGAAAGGTGACTGGGGTACAGACTGACAGTGAATGGGGACTGGGGTACCGAATGACAGTGAATGGGAACTGGGGTGCAGACTGACCGTGAATGGGGACTGGGGTACAGACTGACTCCTAGGGAATGGGGACTGGGTTACAGACTGACAGTGAATGGGGTCTCGGGTACAGGCTGACAGTGAATGGGGACTGGGGTACAGACTGACCGTCAATGGGGACTGGGGTACAGACTCCCAGTGAATGGGGACTGGGGTACAGACTGACAGTGAATGGGTACTGGGGTACCGACTGACAGCGAATGGGGACTGGGGTACAGACTGACCGTGAATGGGGACTGGGATACAGACTGACAGTAAATGGGGACTGGGGTACAGACTGACAGTGAATGGGGACTGGGGTACAAACTGACTCCTAGTGAATGGGGACTGGGGTACAGACTGACTCCTAGGGAATGGGGACTGGGTTACAGACTGACAGTGAATGGGGACTGGGGTACAGACTGACAGTGAATGGAGACTGGGGAACAGACTGACAGTGAATGGAGACTGGGGTACAGACTGACAGTGAATGGAGACTGGGGTACAGACTGACAGTGAATGGAGACTGGGGTACAGACTGACTCCCAGTGAATGGGGACTGGGGTACAGACTGACAGTGAATGGGGACTGGGGTACAGACTGACAGTGAATGGGGACTGGGGTACAGACTGACAGTGAATGGGGAATGGGGTACAGATGCCCAGTGAATGGGGACTGGGGTACAGACCGACAGTAAATGTGGACTGGGGTACAGACTTGACAGTAAATGGGGACTGGGGTACAGACTGACTCCCAGTGAATGGGGACTGAGGTACAGACTGACAGTGAATGGGGACTGGGGTACAGACTGACTCCCAATGAATGGGGACTGAGGTATAGACTGACAGTGAATGGGGACTGGGGTACTGGCCCCCAGTGACTGGAGACTGCGGTACAGACTGACAGCGAATGGAGACTGGGGTACCGACTGACAGCGAATGGAGACTGGGGTACAGGCAGACAGTGAATGGGGACTGGGGTACAGATTGTCAGTGAATGCGGATTTGGGTACAGACTGACAGTGAGTGGGGAATGGGGTATTGACTGACAGTGAATGGAGACAGGGGTACAGACTGACAGTTAATGGGGACTGGGGTACAAACTGACTCCTCGTGAATGGGGACTGGGGTACACACTGAAAGTGAATGGGGACTGGGGTACAGACTGACAGTGAATGGGGACTGGGGTATTGACTGACAGTGAATGAATACTGGGGTACAGACTGACAATGAATGCGGACTGGGGTACAGACTGACTCCCAATGAATGGGGACTGAGGTACAGACTGACAGTGAATGGGGACTGGGGTACAGACTGACAGTGAATGGGGACTGGGGTACAAACTGACAGTGAATGGGGACTGGGGTACAGACTGACAGTGAATGGGGACTGGGGTACTGACGCCCAGTGAATGGGGACTGGGGTACAGACTGACTCCTAGTGAAAGGGGACTGGGTTACAGACTGACCGTGAATGGAGAGTGGGGTACAGACTGACAATGAATGCGGACTGGGGTACAGACTGACCGTGAATGGGGACTGGGGTACAGACTTACCGTGAATGCGGACTGGGGTACAGACTGACAGTGAATGGAGACTGGGGTACAGACTGACAGTGAATGGGGACTGAGGTGCTGACCCCCAGTGACTGGAGACAGCGGTACAGACTGACAGCGAATGGGGAGTGGGGTACAGACTGACAGTGAATGGGGACTGGCGTACAGACTGAAAGTGAATGGGGACTGGGGTACAGACTGGCAGTGAATGGGGACTGGGGTACAGACTGACTCCCAGTGAATGGGGACTGGGGTACAGGCTGACCGTGCATGGGAACTGGGGTACAGACTGGCAGTGAATGGGGACTGGGTTACAGAATGACAGTCTGTACGCGAGTCCCCATTCACTGTCATTCTGTACCCCAGTTCCCATTCACTGACAGTGAATGGGGACTCGCGTACAGACAGACAGTGAATGGGGACTGGGGTACAGACTGACGGGGAATGGGCTACAGACTGACAGTGAATGGGAACTGGGGTACAGACTGACAGTGAATGGGGACTCGCGTACAGACAGACAGTGAATGGGGAATGGGGTACAAACTGACGGGGAATGGGCTACAGACTGACAGTGAATGGGGACTTGGGTACAGACTGACAGTGAATGGGGACTGGGGTACAGGCTGACAGTGAATGGGGACTGGGGTACAGACTGACAGTGAATGGGGACTGGGGTACAGACTGACTCCCAGTGAATGGGGACTGGGGTACAGACTGACTCCCAATGAATGGGGACTGGGGTACAGACTGACCATGAATGGGGACTGGGGTACAGACTGAAAGTAAATGAGGACTGGGGTACAGATTGACTCCCAGTGAATGGGGACTGGGGTACAGACTGACAGTGAATGGGGACTGGGGTACAGACTGACTCCCAATGAATGGGGACTGAGGTACAGACTGACAGTGAATGGGGACTGGGGTACTGACCCCCAGTCACTGGAGACTGCGGTACAGACAGACAGCGAATGGGGATGGGGTACCGACTGACAGTAAATGGGTACTGGGGTACAGACTGACTCCCAGTGAATGCGGACTGGGGTACAGACTGAGCGTGAATGGGAACTGGGGTACAGACTGGCAGTGAATGGGGACTTGGGTACAGACTGACAGTGAATGGGGACTGGGGTACAGACTGACAGTGAATGGAGACTGGGGTACAGACTGACAGTGAATGGGGACTTGGGTACAGACTGACAGTGAATGGGGACTGGGGTACAGACTGACCGTGAATGGGTACTGGGGTACAGACTCCCAGTGAATGGGGACTGGGGTACAGACGCCCAGTGAATGGGGACTGGGGTACAGACTGACAGTAAATGTGGACTGTGGTACAGACTGACAGTAAATGGGGACTGGGGTACAGACCGACTCCCAGTGAATGGGGACTGAGGTACAGACTGACAGTGAATGGGGACTGGGGTGCAGATTGACAGTGAATGGGGACTGGGGTGCAGATTGACAGCGAATGGGGACTGCGGTGCAGACTGACAGTGAATGGAGACTGGGGTACAGAATGACAGTGAATGGGGACTGGGGTACAGACTGAAAGTGAATGGGGACTGGGGTACAGACTGACAGTGAATGGGGACTGGGGTACAGACTGAAAGTGAATGGGGACTGGGGTACAGACTGACTCCTAGTGAATGGGGACTGGGGTACAGACTGACAGTGAAAGGTGACTGGGGTACAGACTGACAGTGAATGGGGACTGGGGTACTGACACCCAGTGACTGGAGACTGCGGTACAGACAGACAGCGAATGGGGACTGGGGTACAGATTGACAGTGAATGGGGACTGGCGTACAGACTGAAAGTGAATGGGGACTGGGGTACAGACTGACAGTAAATGGGGACTGGGGTACAGACTGGCAGTGAATGGGGACTGGGTTACAGAATGACAGTGAATGGGGACTGGTTTACAGACTGACAGTGAATGGGGACTGGGGTACAGACTGGCAGTGAATGGGGACTCGGGTACAGGCTGACACTGAATGGGGACTGGGGTACAGACTGACAGTGAATGGGGACTGGGGTACAGACTGACAGTGAATGGGGAATGGGGTACAGATTGACTCCCAGTGAATGGGGACTGGGGTACAGACTGACAGTGAATGGAGACTGGGGTACAGACTGACAGTGAATGGAGACTGGGGTACAGACTGACAGTGAATGCGGACTGGGGTACAAACTGACTCCCAATGAATGGGGACTGAGGTACAGACTGACAGTGAATGGGGACTGGGGTACAGACTGACAGCGAATGGAGACTGGGGTACAGGCAGACAGTGAATGGGGACTGGGGTACAGATTGTCAGTGAATGCGGATTTGGGTACAGACTGACTCCCAGTGAATGGGGACTGAGGTACAGACTGACAGTGAATGGGGATGGGGTACAGACTGACAGTGAGTGGGGAATGGGGTATTGACTGACAGTGAATGGAGACAGGGGTACAGACTGACAGTTAATGGGGACTGGGGTACAAACTGACTCCTAGTGAATGGGGACTGGGGTACACACTGAAAGTGAATGCGGACTGGGGTACAGACTGACTCCCAGTGAATGGGGACTGGGGTACAGACTGACTCCCAGTGAATGGGGACTGGGGTACAGACTGACTGTGAATGCGGACTGGGGTACAGACTGACAGTGAATGGGGACTGGGGTACTGACCCCCAGTCACTGGAGACTGCGGTACAGACAGACAGCGAATGGGGACTGGGGTACAGACTGACAGTGAATGGGGACTGGGGTACAGACTGACAGTGAATGGGGACTGGGGTACTGACCCCCAGTCACTGGAGACTGCGGTACAGACAGACAGCGAATGGGGACTGGGGTACAGACTGACAGTGAATGGGGACTGGCGTACAGACTGAAAGTGAATGGGGACTGGGGTACAGACTGACAGTGAATGGAGACTGGGGTACAGACTGACAGTGAATGGGGACTTGGGTACAGACTGACAGTGAATGGGGACTGGGGTACAGACTGACAGTGAATGGGAACTGAGGTACAGACTGACAGTGAATGGGGACTGGGGTACAGACTGACCGTGAATGGGTACTGGGGTACAGACTCCCAGTGAATGGGGACTGGGGTACAGACGCCCAGTGAATGGGGACTGGGGTACAGACTGACAGTAAATGGGGACTGGGGTACAGACTGACAGTAAATGGGGACTGGGGTACAGACCGACTCCCAGTGAATGGGGACTGAGGTACAGACTGACAGTGAATGGGGACTGGGGTGCAGATTGACAGTGAATGGGGACTGGGGTGCAGATTGACAGTGAATGGGGACTGGGGTACAGACTGACAGCGAATGGGGACTGCGGTACAGACTGACAGTGAATGGAGACTGGGGTACAGAATGACAGTGAATGGGGACTGGGGTACAGACTGAAAGTGAATGGGGACTGGGGTACAAACTGACTCCTAGTGAATGGGGACTGGGGTACAGACTGACAGTGAAAGGTGACTGCGGTACAGACAGACAGCGAATGGGGACTGGGGTACAGATTGACAGTGAATGGGGACTGGCGTACAGACTGAAAGTGAATGGGGACTGGGGTACAGACTGACAGTAAATGGGGACTGGGGTACAGACTGACTCCCAGTGAATGGGAACTGGGGTACAGACTGGCAGTGAATGGGGACTGGGTTACAGAATGACAGTGAATGGGGACTGGTTTACAGACTGACAGTGAATGGGGACTGGGGTACAGACTGGCAGTGAATGGGGACTCGGGTACAGGCTGACACTGAATGGGGACTGGGGTACAGACTGACAGTGAATGGGGACTCGGGTACAGACTGACAGTGAATGGGGACTGGGGTACAGACTGACAGTGAATGGGGAATGGGGTACAGATGCCCAGTGAATGGGGACTGGGGTACAGACTGACAGTAAATGTGGACTGGGGTACAGACTGACAGTAAATGGGGACTGGGGTACAGACTGAGAGTGAATGGGGACTGGGGTACAGACTGAAAGTGAATGGGGACTGGGGTACAGACTGACAGTGAATGGGGACTGGGGTACAGACTGACAGTGAATGGGGACTGAGGTACAGACTCCCAGTGAATGGGGACTGAGGTACAGACTGACAGTGAATGGGGACTGGGGTACAGACTGACAGTGAATGGGGACTGGGGTACAGACTGAGAGTGAATGGGGACTGGGGTACAGACTGAAAGTGAATGGGGACTGGGGTACAGATTGACTCCCAGTGAATGGGGACTGGGGTACAGACTGACAGTGAATGGAGACTGGGGTACAGACTGACAGTGAATGCGGACTGGGGTACAAACTGACTCCCAATGAATGGGGACTGAGGTACAGACTGACAGTGAATGGGGACTGGGGTACAGACTGACAGCGAATGGAGACTGGGGTACCGACTGACAGCGAATGGAGACTGGGGTACAGGCAGACAGTGAATGGGGACTGGGGTACAGATTGTCAGTGAATGCGGATTTGGGTACAGACTGACTCCCAGTGAATGGGGACTGAGGTACAGACTGACAGTGAATGGGGATGGGGTACAGACTGACAGTGAGTGGGGAATGGGGTATTGACTGACAGTGAATGGAGACAGGGGTACAGACTGACAGTTAATGGGGACTGGGGTACAAACTGACTCCTAGTGAATGGGGACTGGGGTACACACTGAAAGTGAATGGGGACTGGGGTACAGACTGACAGTGAATGCGGACTGGGGTACAGACTGACTCCCAGTGAATGGGGACTGGGGTACAGACTGACAGTGAATGGGGACTGGGGTACAGACTGACTCCCAGTGAATGGGGACTGGGGTACAGACTGACAGTGAATGGAGACTGGGGTACAGACTGACTGTGAATGCGGACTGGGGTACAGACTGACTCCCAGTGAATGGGGACTGGGGTACAGACTGACAGTGAATGGGGACTGGGGTACAGACTGACAGTGAATGGGGACTGGGGTACAGACTGACAGTGAATGGGGACTGGGGTACAGACTGACTCCCAGTGAATGGAGACTGGGGTACAAACTGACTCCTTGTGAATGGGGACTGGGGTACAGACTGACCGTGAATGGGAACTGGGGTACAGACTGACAATGAATGGGGACTGGGGTACAGACTGACTCCCAGTGAATGGGGACTGGGGTACAAACTGACTCCTTGTGAATGGGGACTGGGGTACAGACTGACCGTGAATGGGAACTGGGGTACAGACTGACAGTGAATGGGGACTGGGGTACAGACTGACAGTGAATGGGGAATAGGGTACAGATGCCCAGTGAACGGGGACTGGGGTACAGACTGACAGTAAATGTGGACTGGGGTACAGATTGACAGTGAATGGGGACTGGGATACAGACTGAAAGTGAATGGGGACTGGGGTACAGATTGACTCCCAGTGAATGGGGACTGGGGTACAGACTGACAATCAATGCGGACTGGAGTACAGACTGACTCCCAATGAATGGGGACTGCGGTACAGACAGACAGCGAATGGGGACTGGGGTACAGACTGAAAGTGAATGGGGACTGGGGTACAGACTCCCAGTGAATGGGGACTGGGGTACAGACGCCCAGTGAATGGGGACTGGGGTACAGACCGACTCCCAGTGAATGGGGACTGAGGTACAGACTGACAGTGAATGGGGACTGGGGTGCAGATTGACAGTGAATGGGGACGGGGTACAGACCGACAGCGAATGGACACTTGGGTACAGACTGACAGTGAATGGAGACTGGGGAACAGACTGACCATGAATGCGGACTGGGGTACAGACTGACTCCCAGTGAATGGGGACTGGGGTACAGACTGACTCCCAGTGAATGGGGACTGGGGTACAGACTGGCTCCCAGTGAATGGGGACTGGGGTACAGCGTTGACAGTGAATGGGGACTGGGGTACAGACTGACAGTGAATGGGGACTGGGGTACAGACTGACAGTGAATGGAGACTGGGGTACAAACTGACTCCTAGTGAATGGGAACTGGGGTACAGACAGGCAGTGAATGGGGACTGGGGTACAGACTGACAGTGAATGGGGAATGGTGTACAGATGCCCAGTGAACGGGGACTGGGGTACAGACTGACAGTGAATGGGGACTGGGGTACAGACTGAGAGTGAGTGGGGACTGGGGTACAGACTGACCATGAATGGGGACTGGGATACAGACTGACAGTGAATGGGGACTGGGATACAGACTGAAAGTGAATGGGGACTGGGGTACAGATTGACTCCCAGTGAATGGGGACTGGGGTACAGACTGACAATGAATGCGGACTGGGGTACAGACTGAGTCCCAATGAATGGGGACTGAGGTACAGACAGACAGCGAATGGGGACTGGGGTACAGACTGACAGTGAATGGGGACTGGCGTACAGACTGAAAGTGAATGGGGACTGGGGTACAGACTGAAAGTGAATGGGGACTGGGGTACAGACTGACAGTGAATGGGAACTGGGGTACAGAATGACAGTGAATGGGGACTGGGGTACAGACTGACAGTGAATGGGGACTTGGGTACAGACTGACAGTGAATGGGAACTGAGGTACAGACTGACAGTGAATGGGGACTGGGGTACAGACTGACCGTGAATGGGTACTGGGGTACAGACTCCCAGTGAATGGGGACTGGGGTACAGACGCCCAGTGAATGGGGACTGGGGTACAGACGCCCAGTGAATGGGGACTGGGGTACAGACCGACTCCCAGTGAATGGGGACTGAGGTACAGACTGACAGTGAATGGGGACTGGGGTGCAGATTGACAGTGAATGGAGACTGGGGTACAGAATGACAGTGAATGGGGACTGCGGTACAAACTGACTCCCAGTGAATGGGGACTGGGGTACAGACTGAAAGTGAATGGGGACTGGGGTACAGACGGACCATGAATGGGGACTGGGGTACAGACTGAAAGTGAATGGGGACTGGGGTAACAGACTGACTCCCAGTGAATGGGGACTGGGGTACAGACTGACAGTGAATGGGGACTGGGGTACAAACTGACTCCTGGTGAATGGGGACTGGGGTACAGACTGACAGTGAATGGGGACTGGGGCACAGACTGGCTCCCAGTGAATGGGGAAAGGGGTACAGACTGACAGTGAATGGGGACTGGGGTACAGACTGACAGTGAATGGGGACTGGGGTACCGAATGACAGTGAATGGGGACTGGGGTACAAAGTGACTCCTAGTGAATGGGGACTGGGGTACAGACTGACCGTGAATGGGGACTGGGGTACTGACTGACTCCTAGGGAATGGGGACTGGGTTACAGACTGACAGTGAATGGAGACTGGGGTACAGACTGACTCCCAGTGAATGGGGACTGGCGTAGAGACTGAAAGTGAATGGGGACTGGGGTACAGACTGACCGTGAATGGGAACTGGGGTACAGACTGACAGTGAATGGGGACTGGGGTACAGACTGACAGCGAATGGGGACTGGGGTACAGACTGACAGTGAATGGGGAATGGGGTACAAAATGACGGGGAATGGGGTACAGACTGACAGTGAATGGGGACTGAGGTACAGACTGACCGTCAATGGGGACTGGGGTACAGACAACCCGTGAATGCGGACTGAGGTACAGACTGACAGTAAATGGGGACTGGGGTACAGACTGACTCCCAGTGAATGGGGTCTGGGGTACAGACTGACAGTGAATGGGGACTGGGGTACAGACTGACAGTGAATGGGGACTGGGGTACAGACTGACAGCGAATGGAGACTGGGGTACCGACTGACAGCGAATGGAGACTGGGGTACAGGCAGACAGTGAATGGGGACTGGGGTACAGATTGTCAGTGAATGCGGATTTGGGTACAGACTGACTCCCAGTGAATGGGGACTGAGGTACAGACTGACAGTGAATGGGGATGGGGTACAGACTGACAGTGAGTGGGGAATGGGGTATTGACTGACAGTGAATGGAGACAGGGGTACAGACTGACAGTGAATGGGGACTGGGGTACAAACTGACTCCTAGTGAATGGGGACTGGGGTACACACTGAAAGTGAATGGGGACTGGGGTACAGACTGACAGTGAATGGAGACTGGGGTACAGACTGACAGTGAATGGGGACTGGGGTACAGACTGACCGTGAATGCGGACTGGGGTACAGACTGACTCCCAGTGAATGGGGACTGGGGTACAGACTGACAGTGAATGGGGACTGGGGTACAGACTGACAGTGAATGGGGACTGGGATACACACTGACAGTGAATGGAGACTGGGGTACAGACTGACTCCCAGTGAATGGGGACTGGGGTACAGACTGACTCCCAGTGAATGGGGACTGGGGTACAGACTGACAGTGAATGGGGACTGGGGTACAGACTGACAGTGAATGGGGACTGGGGTACAGACTGACAGTGAATGGGGACTGGGGTACAGACTGACAGTGAATGGGGACTGGGGTACAGACTGACAGTGAATGGGGACTGGGGTACAGACTGACAGTGAATGGGGACTGGGGTACAGACTGACAGTGAATGGGGACTGGGGTACAGACTGACTCCCAGTGAATGGGGACTGGGGTACAGACTGACAGTGAATGGGGACTGGGGTACAGACTGACAGTGAATGGGGACTGGGGTACAGACTGACAGTGAATGGAGACTGGGGTACAAACTGACTCCTAGTGAATGGGAACTGGGGTACAGACTGACAGTGAATGGGGACTGGGGTACAGACTGACAGTGAATGGGGAATGGGGTACAGATGCCCAGTGAACGGGGACAGGGGTACAGACTGACAGTAAATGTGGACTGGGGTACAGACTGACAGTGAATGGGGACTGGGGTACAGACTGAGAGTGAGTGGGGACTGGGGTACAGACTGACCATGAATGGGGACTGGGATACAGACTGAAAGTGAATGGGGACTGGGGTACAGACTGACTCCCAATGAATGGGGACTGGGGTACAGACTGACAGTGAATGGGGACTGGCGTACAGACTGAAAGTGAATGGGGACTGGGGTACAGACTGACAGTGAATGGGGACTGGGGTACAGACTGACAGTGAATGGGAACTGGGGTACAGAATGACAGTGAATGGGGACTGGGGTACAGACTGACCGTGAATGGGTACTGGGGTACAGACTCCCAGTGAATGGGGACTGGGGTACAGACGCCCAGTGAATGGGGACTGGGGTACAGACGCCCAGTGAATGGGGACTTGGGTACAGACCGACTCCCAGTGAATGGGGACTGAGGTACAGACTGACAGTGAATGGGGACTGGGGTGCAGATTGACAGTGAATGGGGACTGAGGTACAGACTGACAGTGAATGGGGACTGAGGTACAGACTGACAGTGAATGGGGACTGGGGTGCAGATTGACAGTGAATGGGGACTGCGGTACAAACTGACTCCCAGTGAATGGGGACTGGGGTACAGGCTGAAAGTGAATGGGGACTGGGGTACAGACTGACCGTGAATGGGAACTGGGGTACAGACTGACAGTGAATGGGGACTGGGGTACAGACTGACAGTGAATGGGGACTGGGGTACAGACTGACAGTGAATGGGGAATGGGGTACAGACTGACAGTGAATGGGGACTGAGGTACAGACTGACCGTCAATGGGGACTGGGGTACAGACAACCCGTGAATGCGGACTGAGGTACAGACTGACAGTAAATGGGGACTGGGGTACAGACTGACTCCCAGTGAATGGGGACTGGGGTACAGACTGACAGTGAATGGGGACTGGGGTACAGACTGACAGCGAATGGAGACTGGGGTACAGGCAGACAGTGAATGGGGACTGGGGTACAGATTGTCAGTGAATGCGGATTTGGGTACAGACTGACTCCCAGTGAATGGGGACTGAGGTACAGACAAGCAGTGAATGGGGACTGGGGTACAGACTGACAGTGAATGGGGACTGGGGTACAGACTGACAGTGAATGGGGATTGGTGTACAGATGCCCAGTGAACGGGGACTGGGGTACAGACTGACAGTGAATGGGGACTGGGATACAGACTGACAGTGAATGGGGACTGGGATACAGACTGAAAGTGAATGGGGACTGGGGTACAGATTGACTCCCAGTGAATGGGGACTGGGGTACAGACTGACAATGAATGCGGACTGGGGTACAGACTGAGTCCCAATGAATGGGGACTGAGGTACAGACAGACAGCGAATGGGGACTGGGGTACAGACTGACAGTGAATGGGGACTGGCGTACAGACTGAAAGTGAATGGGGACTGGGGTACAGACTGAAAGTGAATGGGGACTGGGGTACAGACTGACAGTGAATGGGGAATGGGGCATTGACTGACAGTGAATGGAGACAGGGGTACAGACTGACAGTTAATGGGGACTGGGGTACAAACTGACTCCTAGTGAATGGGGACTGGGGTACAGACTGAAAGTGAATGGGGACTGGGGTACAGACTGACAGTGAATGGGGACTGGGGTACAGACTGACCGTGAATGGGGACTGGGGTACAGACTGACTCCTTGGGAATGGGGACTGGGTTACAGACTGACTCCCAGTGAATGGGGACTGGCGTACAGACTGACAGTGAATGGGGAATGGGGTACAAAATGACGGGGAATGGGGTACAGACTGACAGTGAATGGGGACTTGGGTACAGACTGACAGTGAATGGGGACTGGGGTACAGACTGACCGTCAATGGGGACTGGGGTACAGACTCCCAGTGAATGGGGACTGGGGTACAGACAACCCGTGAATGCAGACTGAGGTACAGACTGACAGTAAATGGCGACTGGGGTACAGACTGACTCCCAGTGAATGGGGACTGAGGTGCAGACTGACAGTGAATGGGTACTGGGGTACAGACTGAGTGAATGGGGACTGGGGTACAGACTGACAGCGAATGGAGACTGGGGTACCGACTGATAGCGAATGGAGACTGGGGTACAGGCAGACAGTGAATGGGGACTGGGGTACAGAGTGACAGTGAATGGAGACTGGGACACAGACCGACACTGAATGGGGACTGGGGTACTGACTGACTCCCAGTGAATGGGGACTGCGGTACAGACTGACAGTGAATGGGGACTGGGGTACAGACTGACCGTGAATGGGGACTGGGGTACAGAATGACAGTGAATGGGGACTGGGGTACAGACTGACAGTGAATGGGGACTGGGGTACAGACTGACCGTGAATGGGTACTGGGGTACAGACTCCCAGTGAATGGGGACTGGGGTACAGACGCCCAGTGAATGGGGACTGGGGTACAGACCGACTCCCAGTGAATGGGGACTGGGGTACAGACTGACCGTGAATGGAGACTTGGGTACAGACTGACAGTGAATGGAGACTGGGGAACAGACTGACCATGAATGGGGACTGGGGTACAGACTGACAGTGAATGCGGACTGGGGTACAGACTGACTCCCAGTGAATGGGGACTGGGGTACAGACTGACAGTGAATGGGGACTGGGGTACAGACTGACAGTGAATGGGGACTGGGGTACACACTGACAGTGAATGAGGACTGGGGTGCAGACTGACTCCCAGTGAATGGGGACTGGGGTACAGACTGACTCCCAGTGAATGGGGACTGGGGTACAGACTGACAGTGAATGGGGACTGGGGTACAGACTGACTCCCAGTGAATGGGGACTGGGGTACAGACTGACAGTGAATGGGGACTGGGGTACAGACTGGCTCCCAGTGAATGGGGACTGGGGTACAGCGTTGACAGTGAATGGAGACTGGGGTACAAACTGACTCCTAGTGAATGGGGACTGGGGTACAGACTGACCGTGAATGGGAACTGGGGTACAGACAGGCAGTGAATGGGGACTGGGGTACAGACTGACAGTGAATGGGGACTGGGGTACAGACTGACAGTGAATGGGGACTGGGGTACAGACTGACAGTGAATGGGGTACAGATGCCCAGTGAACGGGGACTGGGGTACAGACTGACAGTAAATGTGGACTGGGGTACAGACTGACAGTGAATGGGGACTGGGGTACAGACTGAGAGTGAGTGGGGACTGGGGTACAGTCTGACCATGAATGGGGACTGGGATACAGACTGACAGTGAATGGGGACTGGGATACAGACTGAAAGTGAATGGGGACTGGGGTACAGATTGACTCCCAGTGAATGGGGACTGGGGTACAGACTGACAATGAATGCGGACTGGGGTACAGACTGACTCCCAATGAATGGGGACTGAGGTACAGACTGACAGTGAATGGGGACTGGGGTACTGGCCTCCAGTGACTGGAGACTGCGGTACAGACAGACAGCGAATGGGGACTGGGGTACAGACTGACAGTGAATGGGGACTGGCGTACAGACTGAAAGTGAATGGGGACTGGGGTACAGACTGACAGTGAATGGGGACTGGGGTACAGACTGACAGTGAATGGGGACTGGCGTACAGACTGACAGTGAATGGGGACTTGGGTACAGACTGACCGTGAATGGGTACTGGGGTACAGACTCCCAGTGAATGGGGACTGGGGTACAGACGCCCAGTGAATGGGGACTGGGGTACAGACGCCCAGTGAATGGGGACTTGGGTACAGACCGACTCCCAGTGAATGGGGACTGGGGTGCAGATTGACAGTGAATGGGGACTGGGGTACAGACTGACAGTGAATGGAGACTGGGGTACAGAATGACAGTGAATGGGGACTGCGGTACAAACTGACTCCCAGTGAATGGGGACTGGGGTACAGACTGAAAGTGAATGGGGTACAGACGGACCATGAATGGGGACTGGGGTACAGACGGAAAGTGAATGGGGACTGGGGTAACAGACTGACTCCCAGTGAATGGGGACTGGGGTACAGACTGACAGTGAATGGGGACTGGGGTACAAACTGACTCCCAGTGAATGGGGACTGGGGTACAGACTGAAAGTGAATGGGGTACAGACGGACCATGAATGGGGACTGGGGTACAGACTGAAAGTGAATGGGGACTGGGGTAACAGACTGACTCCCAGTGAATGGGGACTGGGGTACAGACTGACAGTGAATGGGGACTGGGGTACAAACTGACTCCTAGTGAATGGGGACTGGGGTACAGACTGGCTCCCAGTGAATGGGGAAAGGGGTACAGACTGACAGTGAATGGGGACTGGGGTACAGTCTGACAGTGAATGGGGACTGGGGTACAGACTGACAGTGAATGGGGACTGGGGTACCGAATGACAGTGAATGGGGACTGGGATACAGACTGACAGTGAATGGGGACTGGGGTACAAAGTGACTCCTAGTGAATGGGGACTGGGGTACAGACTGACCGTGAATGGGAACTGGGGTACAGACTGACAGTGAATGGGGACTGGGGTACAGACTGACAGTGAATGGGGACTGGGGTACAGACTGACAGTGAATGGGGAATGGGGTACAAAATGACGGGGAATGGGGTACAGACTGACAGTGAATGGGGACTGACGTACAGACTGACAGTGAATGGGGACTGGGGTACAGACTGACCGTCAATGGGGACTGGGGTACAGACAACCCGTGAATGCGGACTGAGGTACAGACTGACAGTAAATGGGGACTGGGGTACAGACTGACAGTGAATGGGGTCTGGGGTACAGACTGACAGTGAATGGGGACTGGGGTACAGACTGACAGTGAATGGGGACTGGGGTACAGACTGACAGCGAATGGAGACTGGGGTACCGACTGACAGCGAATGGAGACTGGGGTACAGACTGACGGGGAATGGGGTACAGACTGACAGTGAATGGGGACTGGGGTACAGACTGACAGTGAATGGAGACTGGGGTACAGACTGACTCCCAGTGAATGGGGACTGAGGTCGAGACTGACAGTGAATGGGGACTGGCGTACAGACTGAAAGTGAATGGGGACTGGGGTACAGACTGACCGTGAATGGGAACTGGGGTACAGACTGACAGTGAATGGGGACTGGGGTACAGACTGACAGTGAATGGGGACTGGGGTACAGACGGACCGTCAATGGGGACTGGGGTACAGACAACCCGTGAATGCGGACTGAGGTACAGACTGACAGTAAATGGGGACTGGGGTACAGACTGACAGTGAATGGGGACTGGGGTACAGACTGACAGCGAATGGAGACTGGGGTACCGACTGACAGCGAATGGAGACTGGGGTACAGGCAGACAGTGAATGGGGACTGGGGTACAGATTGTCAGTGAATGCGGATTTGGGTACAGACTGACTCCCAGTGAATGGGGTCTGGGGTACAGACTGACAGTGAATGGGGACTGGGGTACAGACTGACAGTGAATGGGGACTGGGGTACAGACTGACAGCGAATGGAGACTGGGGTACCGTCTGACAGCGAATGGAGACTGGGGTACAGGCAGACAGTGAATGGGGACTGGGGTACAGATTGTCAGTGAATGCGGATTTGGGTACAGACTGACTCCCAGTGAATGGGGACTGAGGTACAGACTGACAGTGAATGGGGACTGGGGTACAGACTGAAAGTGAATGGGGACTGGGGTAACAGACTGACTCCCAGTGAATGGGGACTGGGGTACAGACTGACAGTGAATGGGGACTGGGGTACAAACTGACTCCTAGTGAATGGGGACTGGCGTACAGACTGACAGTGAATGGGGACTGGGGTACCGAATGACAGTGAATGGGGACTGGGATACAGACTGACAGTGAATGGGGACTGGGGTACAAAGTGACTCCTAGTGAATGGGGACTGGGGTACAGACTGACCGTGAATGGGGACTGGGGTACTGACTGACTCCTAGGGAATGGGGACTGGGGTACACACTGAAAGTGAATGGGGACTGGGGTACTGACAGACGCCCAATGAATGGGGACTGAGGTACAGACTGACAGTGAATGGGGACTGGCGTACAGACTGAAAGTGAATGGGGACTGGGGTACAGACTGACTCCCAGTGAATGGGGTCTCGGGTACAGGCTGACAGTGAGTGGGTACTGGGGTACAGGCTGACAGTGAGTGGGTACTGGGGTACAGGCTGACAGTGAGTGGGTACTGGCGTACAGACTGACAGTGAATGGGGAATGGGGTACAGACTGACAGTGAATGGGGCTGGGGTACAGACTGACAGTGAATGGGGACTGGGGTACAGACTGACCGTGAATGGGGACTGGGGTACAGACTGACCGTGAATGGGGACTGGGGTACAGACTCCCAGTGAATGGGGACTGGGTACAGACGCCCAGTGAATGGGGACTGGGGTACAGACTGACAGTAAATGAGGACTGGGGTACAGACTGACAGTAAATGGGGACTGGGGTACAGACCAACTCCCAGTGAATGGGGACTGAGGTACAGACTAACAGTGAATGGGGACTGGGGTGCAGACGGACCATGAAGGGGACTGGGATACAGACTGACAGCGAATGGGGACTGGGGTACAAACTGACTCCTAGTGAATGGGGACAGGGGTAGAGACTGACAGTGAATGGGGACTGGGGTACAGACTGGCTCCCAGTGAATGGGGACAGGGGTACAGGCTGACAGTGAATGGTGACTGGGGTACAGACTGACAGTGAATGGGGACTGGGGTACAGACTGACAGTGAATGGGGACTGGGGTACAGACTGGCTCCCAGTGAATGGGGACAGGGGTACAGACTGACAGTGAAAGGTGACTGGGGTACAGACTGACAGTGAATGGGGTCTGGGGTACAGACTGACAGTGAATGGGGACTGGGGTACAGACTGACAGTGAATGGGGACTGGGGTACAAACTGACTCCTAGTGAATGGGGACTGGGGTACACACTGAAAGTGAATGGGGACTGGGGTACAGACTGACAGTGAATGGGGACTGGGGCACAGACTGACAGTGAATGGGGTCTGGGGTACAGACTGACAGTGAATGAATACTGGGGTACAGACTGACAATGAATGCGGACTGGGGTACAGACTGACTCCCAATGAATGGGGACTGAGGTACAGACTGACAGTGAATGGGGACTGGCGTACAGACTGAAAGTGAATGGGGACTGGGGTACAGGCTGAGAGTGAATGGGGACTGGGGTACAGACTGACTCCCAGTGAATGGGGTCTCGGGTACAGGCTGACAGTGAGTGGGTACTGGGGTACAGGCTGACAGTGAGTGGGTACTGGCGTACAGACTGACAGTGAATGGCGACTGGGGTACAGACTGACAGTGAATGGGGACTGGGGTACAGACTGACGGGGACTGGGGTACAGACTGACAGTGAATGGGGCTGGGGTACAGACTGACCGTGAATGGGGACTGGGGTACAGACGCCCAGTGAATGGGGACTGAGGTACAGACTGACAGCGAATGGGGACTGGGGTACAAACTGACTCCCAGTGAATGGGGACTGGGGTACAGACTGAAAGTAAATGGGGACTGGGGTACAGACTGACAGCGAATGGGGACTGGGGTACAAACTGACTCCCAGTGAATGGGGACTGGGGTACAGACTGAAAGTAAATGGGGACTGGGGTACAGACTGACAGCGAATGGGGACTGGGGTACAAACTGACTCCTAGTGAATGGGGACTGGCGTACAGACTGGCAGTGAATGGAGACTGGGGTACAGACTGACAGTGAATGGAGACTGGGGTACAGACTGACAGTAAATGGAGACTGGGGTACAGACTGACAGCAAATGGGGACTGGGGTACAGACTGACAGTGAATGGAGACTGGGTTACAGACTGACAGTGAATGGGGACTGGGGTACAGACTGACTCCCAGTGAATGGGGACTGGGGTACAGACTGACAGTGAATGGGGACTGGGTTACAGAATGACAGTGAATGGGGACTGGGTTACAGACTGACAGTGAATGGGGACTGGGGTAGACTGCCTGTGAATGAGGACTGGGGTACAGACTGACAGTGAATTGGGCCTGGGGTACAGACTGACATTGAATGGGGACTGGGGTACAGACTGACAGTGAATGGGGACTGGGGTACAGACTGACAGTGAATGGGGACTGGGGTACAGACTGACAGTGAATGGGGACTCGGGTACAGACGGACCATGAATGGGGACTGGGGTACAGACTGAAAGTGAATGGGGACTGGGGTACAGACTGACAGTGAATGGTGACTGGGGTACAGACTGACAGTGAAAGGTGACTGGGGTACAGACTGACAGTGAAAGGTGACTGGGGTACAGACTGACAGTGAAAGGTGACTGGGTTACAGACTGACAGTGAATGGGGTCTCGGGTACAGGCTAACCCCTAGGGATTGGGGACTGGGGTACAGACTGACAATGAATGGAGACTGGGGTACAGACTGACTCCCAGTGAATGGGGACTGAGGTAGAGACTGACAGTGAAAGGTGACTGGGGTACAGACTGACAGTGAAAGGTGACTGGGGTACAGACTGACAGTGAATGGGGACTGGGGTACCGAATGACAGTGAATGGGGACTGGGATACAGACTGACAGTGAATGGGGGCTCGGGTGCAGACTGACAGAGAATGGGGACTGGGGTACAAACTGACTCCTAGGGAATGGGGACTGGGTTACAGACTGACAGTGAATGGGGTCTCGGGTACAGGCTAACCCCTAGGGATTGGGGACTGGGGTACAGACTGACAATGAATGGAGACTGGGGTACAGACTGACTCCCAGTGAATGGGGACTGAGGTAGAGACTGACAGTGAATGGGGACTGGCGTACAGACTGAAAGTGAATGGGGACTGGGGTACAGACTGACCGTGAATGGGAACTGGGGTACAGACTGACAGTGAATGGGGACTGGGGTACAGACTGAGAGTGAATGGGGAATGGGGTACAAAATGACGGGGAATGGGGTACAGACTGACAGTGAATGGGGACTGAGGTACAGACTGACAGTGAATTGGGACTGGGGTACAGACTGACCGTCAATGGGGACTGGGGTACAGACAACCCGTGAATGCGGACTGAGGTACAGACTGACAGTAAATGGGGACTGGTGTACAGACTGACAGCGAATGGGGACTGGGGTACAGACTGACAGCGATTGGAGACTGGGGTACCGACTGACAGCGAATGGAGACTGGGGTACAGGCAGACGGTGAATGGGGACTGGGGTACAGATTGTCAGTGAATGCGGATTTGGGTACAGACTGACTCCCAGTGAATGGGGTCTGGGGTACAGACTGACAGTGAATGGGGACTGGGGTACAGACTGACAGTGAATGGGGACTGGGGTACAGACTGACAGCGAATGGAGACTGGGGTACCGACTGACAGCGAATGGAGACTGGGGTACAGGCAGACAGTGAATGGGGACTGGGGTACAGATTGTCAGTGAATGCGGATTTGGGTACAGGCTGACTCCCAGTGAATGGGGACTGAGGTACAGACTGACAGTGAGTGGGGAATGGGGTATTGACTGACTCGTAGTGAATGGAGACAGGGGTACAGACTGACAGTTAATGGGGACTGGGGTACAAACTGCCTCGTAGTGAATGGGGACTGGGGTACTGACTGACGCCCAATGAATGGGGACTGAGGTACAGACTGACAGTGAATGGGGACTGGCGTACAGACTGAAAGTGAATGGGGACTGGGGTACAGACTGACTCCCAGTGAATGGGGTCTCGGGTACAGGCTGACAGTGAGTGGGTACTGGGGTACAGGCTTACAGTGAGTGGGTACTGGCGTACAGACTGACAGTGAATGGGGAATGGGGTACAGACTGACAGTGAATGGGGCTGGGGTACAGACTGACCGTGAATGGGGACTGGGGTACAGACTGACAGTAAATGAGGACTGGGGTACAGACTGACAGTAAATGGGGACTGGGGTACAGACCGACTCCCAGTGAATGGGGACTGAGGTACAAACTGACAGCGAATGGGGACTGGGGTACAAACTGACTCCCAGTGAATGGGGACTGGGGTACAGACTAACAGTGAATGGGGACTGGGGTGCAGACGGACCATGAAGGGGACTGGGATACAGACTGACAGCGAATGGGGACTGGGGTACAAACTGACTCCGAGTGAATGGGGACAGGGGTAGAGACTGACAGTGAATGGGGACTGGGGTACAGACTGGCTCCCAGTGAATGGGGACTGGGGTACAGACTGACAGTGAATGGGGACTGGGGTACAGACTGGCTCCCAGTGAATGGGGAAAGGGGTACAGACTGACAGTGAAAGGTGACTGGGGTACAGACTGACAGTGAAAGGTGACTGGGGTACAGACTGACAGTGAATGGGGACTGGGGTACAGACTGACAGTGAATGGGGACTGGGGTACAGACTGGCTCCCAGTGAATGGGGACAGGGGTACAGACTGACAGTGAAAGGTGACTGGGGTACAGACTGACAGTGAATGGGGTCTGGGGTACAGACTGACAGTGAATGGGGACTGGGGTACAGACTGACAGTGAATGGGGACTGGGGTACAAACTGACTCCTAGTGAATGGGGACTGGGGTACACACTGAAAGTGAATGGGGTCTGGGGTACAGACTGACAGTGAATGGGGACTGGGGTACAGACTGACAGTGAATGGGGACTGGGGTACAAACTGACTCCTAGTGAATGGGGACTGGGGTACACACTGAAAGTGAATGGGGACTGGGGCACAGACTGACAGTGAATGAATACTGGGGTACAGACTGACAATGAATGCGGACTGGGGTACAGAGTGACTCCCAATGAATGGGGACTGAGGTACAGACTGACAGTGAATGGGGACTGGGGTACAGACTGACAGTGAATGGGGACTGGCGTACAGACTGAAAGTGAATGGGGACTGGGGTACAGGCTGAGAGTGAATGGGGACTGGGGTACAGACTGACTCCCAGTGAATGGGGTCTCGGGTACAGGCTGACAGTGAGTGGGTACTGGGGTACAGGCTGACAGTGAATGGGGACTGGGGTACAGACTGACAGTGAATGGGGAATGGGGAATGGGGTACAAACTGACGGGGAATGGGGTACAGACTGACAGTGAATGGGGACGTGGGTACAGACTGACAGTGAATGGGGACTGGGGTACAGACTGACAGTGAATGGGGCTGGGGTACAGACTGACCGTGAATGGGGACTGGGGTACAGACGCCCAGTGAATGGGGACTGAGGTACAGACTGACAGCGAATGGGGACTGGGGTACAAACTGACTCCCAGTGAATGGGGACTGGGGTACAGACTGAAAGTAAATGGGGACTGGGGTACAGACTGACAGCGAATGGGGACTGGGGTACAAACTGACTCCCAGTGAATGGGGACTGGGGTACAGACTGAAAGTAAATGGGGACTGGGGTACAGACTGACAGCGAATGGGGACTGGGGTACAAACTGACTCCTAGTGAATGGGGACTGGCGTACAGACTGGCAGTGAATGGAGACTGGGGTACAGACTGACAGTGAATGGAGACTGGGGTACAGACTGACAGTAAATGGAGACTGGGGTACAGACTGACAGCAAATGGGGACTGGGGTACAGACTGACAGTGAATGGAGACTGGGTTACAGACTGACAGTGAATTGGGCCAGGGGTACAGACTGACATTGAATGGGGACTGGGGTACAGACTGACAGTGAATGGGGACTGGGGTACAGACTGACAGTGAATGGGGACTGGGTTACAGACTGACAGTGAATGGGGACTGGGGTACAGACTGACAGTGAATGGGGACTGGGGTACAGACTGACAGTGAATGGGGACTCGGGTACAGACTGACAGTGAATGGGGACTGTGGTACAGACGGACCATGAATGGGGACTGGGGTACAGACTGAAAGTGAATGGGGACTGGGGTAACAGACTGACTCCCAGTGAATGGGGACTGGGGTACAGACTGACAGTGAATGGGGACTGGGGTACAACCCGACTCCTAGTGAATGGGGACTGGGGTACAGACTGGCTCCCAGTGAATGGGGACAGGGGTACAGACTGACAGTGAAAGGTGACTGGGGTACAGACTGACAGTGAAAGGTGACTGGGGTACAACCCGACTCCTAGTGAATGGGGACTGGGGTACAAACTGACTCCTAGGGAATGGGGACTGGGTTACAGACTGACAGTGAATGGGGTCTCGGGTACAGGCTAACTCCTAGGGATTGGGGACTGGGGTACAGACTGACAATGAATGGAGACTGGGGTACAGACTGAAAGTGAATGGGGACTGGGGTACAGACTGACCGTGAATGGGAACTGGGGTACAGACTGACAGTGAATGGGGACTGGGGTACAGACTGACAGTGAATGGGGAATGGGGTACAAAATAATGGGGAATGGGGTACAGACTGACAGTGAATGGGGACTGAGGTACAGACTGACAGTGAATTGGGACTGGGGTACAGACTGACCGTCAATGGGGACTGGGGTACAGACAACCCGTGAATGCGGACTGAGGTACAGACTGACAGTGAATGGGGACTGGGGTACAGACTGACAGTGAATGGGGACTGGGGTACAGACTGACAGTGAATGGAGACTGGGGTACAGGCAGATAGTGAATGGGGACTGGGGTACAGATTGTCAGTGAATGCGGATTTGGGTACAGACTGACTCCCAGTGAATGGGGACTGAGGTACAGACTGACAGTGAATGGGGATGGGGTACAGACTGACAGTGAGTGGGGAATGGGGTATTGACTGACAGTGAATGGAGACAGGAGTACAGACTGACTGTTAATGGGGACTGGGGTACAAACTGACTCCTAGTGAATGGGGACTGGGGTACACACTGAAAGTGAATGGGGACTGGGGTACAGACTGACAGTGAATGGGGATTGGGGCACAGACTGACAGTGAATGGGGTCTGGGGTACAGACTGACAGTGAATGAATACTGGGGTACAGACTGACAATGAATGCGGACTGGGGTACAGACTGACTCCCAATGAATGGGGACTGGCGTACAGACTGAAAGTGAATGGGGACTGGGGTACAGGCTGAGAGTGAATGGGGACTGGGGTACAGACTGACTCCCAGTGAATGGGGTCTCGGGTACAGGCTGACAGTGAGTGGGTACTGGGGTACAGGCTGACAGTGAGTGGGTACTGGCGTACAGACTGACAGTGAATGGCGACTGGGGTACAGACTGACAGTGAATGGGGACTGGGGTACAGACTGACAGTGAATGGGGAATGGGGTACAAACTGACGGGGAATGGGGTACAGACTGACAGTGAATGGGGACGTGGGTACAGACTGACAGTGAATGGGGACTGGGGTACAGACTGACAGTGAATGGGGCTGGGGTACAGACTGACCGTGAATGGGGACTGGGGTACAGACTCCCAGTGAATGGGGACTGGGGTACAGACGCCCAGTGAATGGGGACTGGGGTACAGACTGACAGTAAATGAGGACTGGGGTACAGACTGACAGTAAATGGGGACTGGGGTACAGACCGACTCCCAGTGAATGGGGACTGGGGTACAGACTGAAAGTAAATGGGGACTGGGGTACAGACTGACAGTGAATGGGGACTGGGGTACAGACGGACCATGAAGGGGACTGGGATACAGACTGACAGTGAATGGGGACTGGGGTACAAACTGACTCCTAGTGAATGGGGACAGGGGTAGAGACTGACAGTGAATGGGGACTGGGGTACAGCGTTGACAGTGAATGGGGACTGGGGTACAGCGTTGACAGTGAATGGGGACTGGGGTACAAACTGACTCCTAGTGAATGGGGACTGGGGTACAGACTGACCGTGAATGGGGATGGGGGTACAGACTGACTCCTCGGGAATGGGGACTGGGTTACAGACTGACAGTGAATGGGGACTGGCGTACAGACTGACAGTGAATGGGGTCTCGGGTACAGGCTGACTCCTAGCGAATGGGGACTGAGGTGCAGACTGACAGCGAATGGAGACTGGGGTACAGACTGACAGTGAATGGAGACTGGGGTACAGACTGACAGTAAATGGAGACTGGGGTACAGACTGACAGCAAATGGGGACTGGGGTACAGACTGACTCCCAGTGAATGGGGACTGGGGTACAGACTGACAGTGAATGGGGACTGGGTTACAGAATGACTCCCAGTGAATGGAGACTGGGGTACAGACTGACAGTAAATGGAGACTGGGGTACAGACTGACAGCAAATGGGGACTGGGATACAGAATGACTCCCAGTGAATGCGGACTGGGGTACAGACTGACCGTGAATGTGAACTGGGGTACAGACTGACAGTGAATGGGGACTGGGTTACAGAATGAGAGTGAATGGGGACTGGGGTACAGACTGACAGTGAATGGGGACTGGGGTAGACTGCCCGTGAATGAGGACTGGGGTACAGACTGACAGTGAATTGGGCCTGGGGTACAGACTGACATTGAATGGGGACTGGGGTACAGACTGACAGTGAATGGCGACTGGGGTACAGACTGACAGTGAATGGGGACTGGGGTAGACTGCCCGTGAATGAGGACTGGGGTACAGACTGACAGTGAATTGGGCCTGGGGTACAGACTGACATTGAATGGGGACTGGGGTACAGACTGACAGTGAAAGGGGACTGGGGTACAGACTGACAGTGAATGGGAACTGAGGTACAGACTGACCGTGAATGGGGACTTGGGTACAGACTGACAGTGAATGGGAACTGGGGTACAGACTGACAGCGAATGGAGACTGGGGTACAGACTGAAAGTGAATGGGGACTGGGGTACAGACTGTCTCCCAGTGAAATTGGACTGGGGTACAGACTGACCGTGAATGGGAACTGGGGTACAGACTGACTCCCAGTGAATGGGGACTGGGGTACAGACTGACAGTGAATGGGAACTGAGGTACAGATTGACAGTGAAGGGAGACTGGGGTACAGACTGACAGTGAATGGGGACTGGGGTACAGACTGACAGCGAATGGAGACTGGGGCACAGACTGACAGTGAATGGAGACTGCGGTACAGACTGACAGTGAATGGGGACTGGGGTACAGACTGACAGCGAATGGGGACTGGGGTACAGACTGACAGTGAATGGGGACTGGGGTACAGACTGACAGCGAATGGAGACTGCGGTACAGACTGACAGTGAATGGGGACTGGGGTACAGACTGACAGCAAATGGGGACTGAGGTACAGACTGAAAATGAATGGGGACTGGGGTACAGATTGTCAGTGAATGGGGACTGGGGTACAGACTGACACTGAATGGGAACTGGGGTACAGACTGACAGTGAATGGGGACTCGGGTACAGCCTGACGGGGAATGGGGCACAGACTGACAGTGAATGGGGAATGGGGTACAGACTGACGGGGAATGGGGTACAGACTGACAGTGAATGGGGACTTGGGTACAGACTGACAGTGAATGGGGACTGGGGTACAGACTAACAGTGAATGGGGACTGGGGTACAGACTCACAGCGAATGGGGACTGGGGTACAGACTGACAGTGAATGGGGACTGGGGTACAGACTGACAGTGAATGGGGACTAGGGTACAGACTGACAGTGAATGGGGACTGGGGTACAGACTGACAGTGAATGGGGACTGGGGTACAGACTGACAGTGAATGGGGACTGGGGTACAGACTGACAGCGAATGGGGACTGGGGTACAGACTGACAGTGAATGGGGACTGGGGTACAGACTCCCAGTGAATGGGGACTGGGGTACAGACTGACAGTGAATGGGGACTTGGGTACAGACTGACTCCCAGTGAATGGGGACTGGGGTACAGACTGACTCCTGCCCCTTCCACCCTGTCAGAAATCACAGAAATCACAGAAACCCCACAGTGCAGATAGAGGCCATTTCGGCCCATCGAGCCTGCACCGACACATATCCCACCCGATCCCCGTAACCCCTACACCAACACGTATCCCACCCTATCCCCGTAACCCCACGTATTTAATCCCCCTAACACTAAGGGTCAATTTATCATAGCCAATCAACCTACCCCGCACATCTCCTCCGGCTCCGTTCCTGATCACTCAATTGCCGCTGCTGAAATGCATGCTAGCTGATGGTGTGAATAGTTCTCTTTACCCAGGCACCATCCTTTGACCAAACTGCCCTCTCTAACTAATGCCCCATATCTAACCTCCCTTTTCTCTCTCATTCTTAAGTGTGTCATCGCCTCCTAGCTTCAGCCCATCTCTGGCGAGATTCCCTATTCAAGACCCTTGAATCCAGCTTCCGCCCGCCTTACAGCACTGAGATCACCCTCTCCATCGTCAAGAACAAGGCATTCTGTTGTTCCTTCTCCTCTTTGTGTGATTCCATTTCTCCCGGTCTGAACAGCTCCAGTCCATCTCCAGCAATGGCTGCTCCTCCCTCTTGCACACCATCAACTCCAGCATCCCCTCGCCCGATATTCGTTCTGGGCCCCCTCCTTTTCCTCGTCTCACGCTATCCCTCGGTGACATCATCTGCAGGCACAGGGAGGGATTGGCTGTCGTCTGCATTGACACCCATCTCTACCATTCCATCCCATAACCATCTCCGTGCTGTCAGGCAGTCTGTCCAACATCAAGTCCTTGTAGTGCCACGACCACCTTCAGCTGAACGTCGGGGGGGGGGCCAAAGTCATCATTCTTGGTGCCCACCACCGTCGCTGCCCCCCCACCGTCGATGCCCCCCCACCGTCGCTGCCCCCCCACCGTCGCTGCCCCCCACCGTCGCTGCCCCCCCACCCCCTTGCCTCCCGCTCAGGCCAAAAAAACTGTGCAGAGCCTTTGCATTGTGTTTAACCCTTAATGAAGCTTCATAGCTGACATTCTCTCAATCACTCCACCTGACCCCAACAACGCCACCACACCGCCCCCCCCCCACCTCAATCTACTGAAACCCATAACCATATTTCTGTCAGTGTTTGGCTCGACTACTCCACTAGCCTCCGCCCTCCACAGGATCTGATGTCCAAGCCTGTCCTGTCCCACAATATAGGCCCACTCGTCCTTCACTCCCCTCTTACTGACCTACACTGGCTCCCTGTCCCACAAAACAACCAACTTAAAAGTCTTGTCCTCATCTTCAAATTCCTCCCTGACCTTGTTCCTTCCTACCTCCCTTTGCATCAACTCCTGCATCTCTTGATCACCTGATTCTGACCTTCGGTGCATCCCCCACCCTTTCTCCTACCATTGGCGGCAGAGCCTTTAGCCTCTTCGACTGTCCTCTCTGGAACACTCCCAACCCCCTCCGCCTCTGTTTCGCTCTCCTTCTTTAGAAACCTTCTCTAAACCTCTCTTTTCGACCCAACCTTCAGTCACCTCTGTCCCCTGGCTTGGTGTTCCGGTCCTCTTTACTATTACCCTCTTAAACCTTTGGGATGTCTTGTGTCAGCCGTGACTCTCTGATATCACTCTTGCTTGAGTCAGAAGGATGTGGGTTCAAATGACAATCCAGAGACTTGAGCACAAAATCTAGACTAACACTTTAGTTCAGTACCGAGGGAGTGTCAGAGATGCCGTCTTTCGGATGAGACGTTAAACCAAGGCACCGTCTGCTCTCTCGGATGGGCGTAAAAGATCCCATGCACTATTTCGAAGAAGAGCAGGGGAGTCATCCCTGGTGTCCTGGCCAATATTTATCCATCAATCAACGTCCCAAAAACAGATTATCTGGTCATTATCACATTGCTGTTTGTGGGAGCTTGCTGTGTGTAAATTGGCTGCCACACTTCCTACATTAGAACAGTGACTACACTTCAATAAAAGTACTTCATTGGCTGTAAAGCGCTTTGGGACATCCTGAGGTCGTGAAAGGCGCTATATAAATGCAAGTCATTCTTTGTACGATAAAGTAAGTTGCTGTTACCAAGCCCCTCCTTTGATGGCTGTTTGTCTTCCATTCCAGGCTGCTTGGCTCGAGGTGATGTCCACAGCTTACCTGCGCAGGGGGCCTGTCACTACTCCGGGACAAAAATATGGTACGGTTTCGAGGTCTAGGCTCCAGCATTGAACGGGAGTGCCCCACAGTGCAGGAATCCTTGTTAAATCCTTAACTCAGACTGGTAACGCCCTGACTGAATGGGATCAGGGGGATCTTTGCTCCTCTCATATAATGGGACAATTCTTGTCTTTATGGGAATCTCATGCTCCATTGAAGTGAGGTATACTACTGGAGAATGGAATATTTTCCAACACAACACTCAGTATCTGAGACCAGCACTCCCAGGGCAGGTACAGCACGGGTTCGATACAGTAAAGCTCCCTCTGCAGTGTCCCATCAAACACTCCCAGGGCAGGTACAGCACGGATTAGATACAGAGTAAATCTCCCTCTACACTGCCCCATCAAACACTCCCAGGGCAGGTACAGCACGGGTTAGATACAGAGTAAAGCTCCCTCTACACTGTCCCATCAAACACTCCCAGGGCAGGCACAGCATGGGTTAGATACAGAGTAAAGCTCCCTCTACACCGTCTCATCAAACACTCCCAGGACAGGTACAGCACGGGTTGGATACAGAGTAAAGCTCCCTCTACACTGTCCCATCAAACACTCCCAGGACAGGTACAGCACGGGTTAGATACAGAGTAAAGCTCCCTCTACACTGTCCCATCAAACACTCCCAGGGCAGGCACAGCATGGGTTAGATACAGAGTAAAGCTCCCTCTACACCGTCTCATCAAACACTCCCAGGACAGGTACAGCATGGGTTGGATACAGAGTAAAGCTCCCTCTACACTGTCCCATCAATCATTCCCAAGGTTAGATACAGAGTAAAAAGCATTTTGAGAGATTAGGCATTTTGACTTTCCATCAGGTTGTGTTTCTCCACCCATTACCTTTCCTTCCTCCCTGTCTATGTGCCTCCCTCCTTCTGTTAAGCCCATGAGTCAAGCGAGTGTGCTTAAAAACAAGTCACCGAAGTGAAATCCCAGAAATTAGGTTCGGGGGCTTGCCGCGCGTGCAAGCCCCCGATGTGCACTCACCCGGCGCGCCGACATCTGAAGCCTGGGCCTGCTTGGAATTCCTGTCACTGGCCCGGTTCAGATCTCGGCGCGATGTGCTTGCCTGATCCAGCGGCGTAGTTAGTGCGATGTGCCGGCTGGGATCAGGTGAGCACTCTGCAGCCAATCAGGGGAGGGGAAACTTCATTCATGAGTTTGATAGTAAGAACTGTCAAACTCATGAAAAGTACGGGCGCCCAAAAGACTAGTTTAACTTTAAATAAAATTTAAAAAAACATCCCAATAATTAAATAAACTATAAATAACTTGAAAAAAAACTATTTTAAACAATTAATCAAATTTTTGAAAAAAATAATTTTTTTAAAAATCGGGTCTAAAACTACACTTACCTTACTGTAAAGTCCTTAAAAACAATAAAGCTGTGGAAAAAATGTTATAATTTTAAGTAATAGACCACTTACCTTAAAGAATGAAGTCCTTACGTCTCCTTTGAGGCCCTTACACACGCGCAAACCTGTGGGGAAAAAGGAATTTCAGCGCGCACGCGCAGACTCCTGCACGCACGCGTTCGACCTTTGAACCCCTTGGTTCAGAGGACAGGAAATGCCGGTTTCCCGCGCATGCTGAAAACCGGCACTTCCATCGGGCCCACGCGTGAGTACCCCGTCCGTACTCGCGCGTTGGGCCCGGAATTACTGGGATTGAGTTGACCACTGCAATTATTGAAATTCCTTTTTTCTCAAAAAGCCAAAGCTTTTTATGTAATCCGCCTTCAAAATCCTTCCCACTTCCTGCCTGGCTCGAGATACAAAGCTTTTAGTAAAATTATATAAATTCTAACAGCTTAGACAGAGAAACCCACTGTGAATAAACAGATTACTCCGTCAGGCTAGAGTGTAGGGTTGGTTTTAGTTGAGAGAATTAAACTGCTTAAACAAATATTAACCTTTCTTGCATCCTTCCTTCAGTAAGCACCTTTGCAATAGTACTTCTTGTCATCAAATAGCTCCTGTTTAGATACAAAATCTATATTAAAGAATTTCCATCAGACCTTGCTTCCCTGAACAAATAATGGTACAGTACAGTCCTTCTAGGAGTTCCCGCCTTTAAGTTAAACTTTTCTTGTTTTCTGTCTGGTGCATATAATGAAAGCGGTTCAACTGGCCCAACTACTGTACTCTGAACATGTTGCGAAATAAACGAGCATTGCAACATTTTAAAAGCAAACTTTCACTTGTCATCCCAGCAAGGAAATGGTAGAGAAACCCAGCCCATTGATTTAATGCACAGTTAAACACCCATTCTGCTATTCCATCTGTAAAGTGCAGAACAAATATAGCTGGAAATAGTCAGCACGTCAGGCAACATCTGTGGAGAAAGCGAGATCATTCAGGTGACATTTCAGGTCTCCGTGGGACTCGCAGTGCCGAGGAAGAGTCTTGGAGCAGAAACATCAACTGAATGACTTCTGTTTCTCCACAGATGCTGCTTGACCTGACGATTTCCAGCACTTTTGTTTCAGATTTTGCTTACAGCTGTTCTGCCTCCGACTCTGTGTGAAGGCATTTTTGCCTCTCCTCAAATACCTCTCCCTTGCAGCTGTGCATTGGCCAAGTACAGCAGCAATTTAGAGACTGTTGTCCAGTAAAGGAGATCTGTCATTTAATTTAATAAAGTGGTAATTTAGCACGTGGCTGTACTGTGATGTGTTCCTTACTTCTGGAGATACGTTGTGAGAATAAATCATTAATATTGATCAGTTTTTACCACTCGGAAAGAATTTTGCCCCTTGGGTGCAATAACTATCAGTTTCAGACCCGGTCCACTTGCTCGCCGTATGAGCCCAGTCAGTTGCCTGCCAGGCTGCGAGGTAACTCTCACTTTCTCTCTCAGACCAGTTTGCATGGGACAACGGGTGCAGTGGCAGTCGACTCGCCCCCATGACCTCGCAGCGGCGAGCTGTGTCCCATCGCCATGCCCTCCCGATGAGCATCATAGACCAGCAGCAGTCTCGGGAGCGACAGCAGGAGGCCAGTCCCCCCATCAAGCAGCACCCGCTTCCTTTCGATGCCGAGCTGGAGTGCACAGACGTGTTGCAGCGGTGTTTGAGTGAGCACAGCTGGAAAATAGGTAAGAAAGCGCTTTGTGTGAGCGGGAGTGTCCATACATGTGCTGCAGAGCACTCCTCACACCTCTCTGGGCTGTTCAGTAATCACTAGACTGCTGGCGACCCTCAGTGGTGAATCATAGGTTGGCACGCCACACAGAAGTGACGTTCAATGGATACAAGTTCTGCCTATAAAGCAGTGATAAATGGAGATCCACACGGGTCTGTTCTGGCTCTTTTGCTGTTGCTAAATATTAAAGTGTTCTGAAGAGATCAATCTCCTTCCACAGTCTATGTACACTCTACTCTTTAACTGACTCTACCAACCCATTTAATCTCCTCCCACAGCCCATGTACACTCTCCGCTATCATGGACTCCACCCACCCATTCAATCTCCTCCCACAGCCCGTGTACACTCTCCCCTATCCTGGACTCTATCCACCCATTCAATCTCCTCCCACAGCCCATGTACACTCTCCCCTATCATGGACTCTACCCACCCATTCAATCTCCTCCCACAGCCCATGTACACTCTCCCCTATCCTGGACTCTATCCACCCATTCAATCTCCTCCCACAGCCCATGTACACTCTCCCCTATCCTGGACTCTACCCACCCATTCAATCTCCTCCCACAGCCCATGTACACTCTCCCCTATCCTGGACCCTATCCACCCATTTCGTCTCCTCCCACAGCCCATGTACACTCTCCCCTATCCTGGACTCTATCCACCCATTCAATCTCCTCCCACAGCCCATGTACACTTTCCGCTATCATGGACTCTACCCATCCATTCAATCTCCTCCCACAGCCCATGTTCACTCTCCCCTCTCATGGTCTCCACCCACCCATTTAATCTCCTTCTGTATATTCTCTCCTAACATAGACTCCACCCACCCATTACAGATCCAGTACACTCTCCCCTATCCTGGACTCTACCCACCCATTCAATCTCCTCCCACAGCCCATGTACACTCTCCCCTCTCATGGACTCTACCCACCCATTCAATCTCCTCCCACAGCCCATGTACACTCTCCCCTATCCTGGACTCTACCCACCCATTCAATCTCCTCCCACAGCCCATGTACACTCTCCCCTATCATGGACTCTACCCACCCATTCAATCTCCTCCCACAGCCCATGTACACTCTTCCCTATCATGGACTCTACCCACCCATTCAATCTCCTCCCACAGCCCATGTACACTCTCCCCTATCATGGACTCCACCCACCCATTCAATCTCCTCCCACAGCCCATGTACACTCTCCCCTATCCTGGACTCTATCCACCCATTCAATCTCCTCCCACAGCCCATTTACACTCTCCCCTATCCTGGACTCTATCCACCCATTCAATCTCCTCCCACAGCCCATGTACACTCTCCCCTATCCTGGACTCTACCCACCCATTCAATCTCCTCCCACAGCCCATGTACACTCTCCCCTATCCTGGACTCTATCCACCCATTCAGTCTCCTCCCACAGCCCATGTACACTCTCCCCTATCCTGGACCCTATCCACCCATTTCGTCTCCTCCCACAGCCCATGTACACTCTCCCCTATCCTGGACTCTATCCACCCATTCAATCTCCTCCCACAGCCCATGTACACTCTCCGCTATCATGGACTCTACCCATCCATTCAATCTCCTCCCACAGCCCATGTTCACTCTCCCCTCTCATGGTCTCCACCCACCCATTTAATCTCCTTCTGTATATTCTCTCCTAACATAGACTCCACCCACCCATTACAGATCCAGTACACTCTCCCCTATCCTGGACTCTACCCACCCATTCAATCTCCTCCCACAGCCCATGTACACTCTCCCCTCTCATGGACTCTACCCACCCATTCAATCTCCTCCCACAGCCCATGTACACTCTCCCCTATCCTGGACTCTACCCACCCATTCAATCTCCTCCCACAGCCCATGTACACTCTCCCCTATCATGGACTCTACCCACCCATTCAATCTCCTCCCACAGCCCATGTACACTCTTCCCTATCATGGACTCTACCCACCCATTCAATCTCCTCCCACAGCCCATGTACACTCTCCCCTATCATGGACTCCACCCACCCATTCAATCTCCTCCCACAGCCCATGTACACTCTCCCCTATCCTGGACTCTACCCATCCATTCAATCTCCTCCAACTCTCCACTGGCTGGAGTCATACCTAGCAGAAAGGAAGATGGTTGTGGTTGTTGGAGGCCAATCATCTCAGCCTCACGACAACACTGCACGAATTCCTCAGGGCAGTGTCCTAGGCCCAACCATCTTCAGCTGCTTAATCATTGACCTTCCCTCCATCATAAGGTCAGAAGTGGGGATGTTCACTGACGATTGCACAGTGTTCAGTTCCATTTGCAATTCTTCAGATAATGAAGCAGTCCGTGCCCACATGCAGCAAGACCTGGACAACATCCAGGCTTGGGTTGAAAAGTGGCAAGTAACATTCATGCCACACAAGTGCCAGGCAATAACTATCTCCAATAAAGAGAGTCTAACCACCTTCCCTTGACATTCAATGGCATTACCATCGTCGAATTCCCCACCATCAACATCCTGGGGGCTACCATGGACCAGAAACTTAACTGGACCAGCTACATAAATATTGTGGCAACAAGAGCAGGTTAGAGGCTAGGTATTCTGTGGCGAGTGACTCACCTCCTGACTCCCCAAAGCCCTTCCACTACCTACAAAGCACAAGCCAGGAATGTGATAGGATACCCTCCAGCTGCCTGGATGAGTGCAGCTCCAACAGCACTCAAGAAGCTCAATACCATCCAGGACAAAGCAGCCCGCTTGATTGGTACCCCATCCACCACCTTAAACATTCACTTCCTCCACCACCGGCGTACCGTGGCTGCAGTGTGTACCATCTACAAGATGCACTGCAGCAACTCGCCAATGCTTCTTCGGCAGCACCTCCCAAACCGGCGACCTCTACCACCTAGAAGGACAAGGGCAGCAGGCGCATGGGAACACCATCACCTGCAAGTCCCCCTCCAAGTCACACACGATCCTGACTTGGAAATATATCGCCGATCCTTCATCGTTACTGGGTCAAATTTCTGGAACTCCCTACCTAACAGCACTGTGGGAGCACCTTCACCACACAGAGGCAGCGGTTTAAGAAGGTGGTCCACCACCGCTTTCTCAAGGGCAACTAGGACTGGGCAATAAATTATGGTCTTGCCAGCGATGCCCACATACCATGAATGAATAAAATAAATAAAAATCTCCTTCCACACCCCTGTACATCCTCCGTATCATGGTCTCTACCCACCCATTCAATCTCCTTCCACAGCCCATGTAGACTCTCCCCCATTATGGACTCTACCCACACATTAAATCTTCTCCCACAGCCCATGTACACTCTCCCCTATCATGGACTCCACCCACCCATTCAGTCTCCTCCCACAGCCCGTGGCTACCGACCATAGAGCACATATACCAGAAACGCTGTCTACGGAGGTCACGGTCCATCATCAAAGACCCTACCCACCCCAGCCACAGTCTGCTCACCCTCCTGCCATCTGGGAGACGCTACAGATGCATTCGCACCCGTACGACCAGATTTAGGAACAGCTTCTTTCCCAGGGCTGTCATCCTACTGAACTCCACAAATAAACTCTAAAGCCTGCACATCTGCCAATGCACTTTATTATGGTTATGTTTATGTTAATATACTACAAGCCAAATGTATGTTGAATGTTTAAATGTCTTAATCCAAATGTACACTCTCGGGAGCCGCAAGCCTACATTTCGTTGTACTGCACTTGTGCACTAACAATGACAATAAAAGTTGATTTGATTTGATTTGATGTTCACTCTCCCCTATCATGGACTCCACCCACCCATTCAATCTCCTCCCACAGCCCATGTTCACTCTCCCCTATCATGGACTCCACCCACCCATTCAATCTCCTCCCACAGCCCATGTACACTCTCCCCTATCCTGGACTCCACCCACCCATTCAATCTCCTCCCACAGCCCATGTACACTCTCCCCTATCATGGACTCCACCCACCCATTCAATCTCCTTCCACAGCCCATGTGCACTCTCCCCAATCATGGACTCCAAGCTATCCATTTAATATCCAGAGAAAACAAAATGTAGATTAAGGCTCCTTATCACCAAAACGAACCAAGTAATAGGGCAGATTATTCTTCCTTCGTCATATACAGAGATGCCTGTGATCAGTAACCTCTTCTCTTTCCCTAGGTGGCTTGTCCTTGACCTTTTCTCCCTCCGCAACTGGAGCAACCCCCCAACGGTAGGTATCTGTATGTATGTGTGTGTGTGTGTGTGTACATATATTGTGTTTGTGTACATTCTCATTCCTTGGTTTTCAAATCCCTCCATGGCCTTACCTGTCCCTATCTCTGTAACCTGCTCCAGCCCGACAACCCTCCGAGACCTCTGCGCTCCTCCAATTCAGGCCTCTTGCGCATCCCCGATTTTAATCATTCCACCATTGGCGGCCGTGCCTTCAGCTGCCTGGCCTTAAGCTCAGGAATTCCCTCCATAAACCTCTCTACCTTTCTACCTCTCTCCCTTGTTTAAAATGCTCCTTAAAACCTATCTCTTTGACCAAGCTTTGGTCATCTGTCCTAATATCTCCTCCTGTGGCTCGGTGTCAAATTGTGTCTGATTACGCTCCTGTGAAGCGCAATGGGACGTTTTAATATGTTAAAGGTGCTATATAAATACAAGTTGTTGTTGTGTGTATTGTGTGTGATATGTATATATTCTGTGTGTATGTATTTTGTGTGATCTCTCACCAGCACCCTCTGTCTGTCAGTTAACCTGCTTATCCCGCAGCTACTTTTCTGTTAGCTCCGATCCCGCTATTACCACTGTGACCACACAGTTACACTCCAATTCTTTTTTTTACCCTCCAGATCCTACAGTTACCTACTGTTCCTTCAATTATCACCTGGTCCGGCAGTTACCCCTTTGATCTTTCTACAACCCCAATCCTGCAGTTACTCCTTTGACCCTTCTATTACCCTGGATCCTTCAGTTACCTGCATGCTTCTATTACCCCCAATCCTTCCACTACTCCTGGTCCTTCAGTTACCCCAATGCTTCAGTTACCCCAATGCTTCAATTACCCCCCAATGCTTCAGTTACTCCAATGCTTCAGTTACTCCAATGATTCAGTTACCCCCAATGCTTCAGTTACTCCAATGCTTCAGTTACCCCCCAATGCTTCAGTTACTCCAATGCTTCAGTTACTCCAATGATTCAGTTACCCCCAATGCTTCAGTTACACCAATGCTTCAGTTACCCCAATGCTTCAGTTACTCCAATGCTTCAGTTACCCCAATGCTTCAGTTACTCCAATGCTTCAGTTACCCCAATGATTCAGTTACCCGCAATGCTTCAGTTACCCCCAATTGCTTCAGTTACTCCGCTGATTCAGTTACCCCCAATGCTTCAGTTACTCCAATGCTTCAGTTACCCCAATGATTCAGTTACCCCCAATGCTTCAGTTACCCAATGCTTCAGTGACCCCCAATGCTTCAGTTACCCCCAATGCTTCAGTTACCCCCAATGCTTCAGTTACCCAATGCTTCAGTTACCCCCAATGCTTCAGTTACACCAATGCTTCAGTTACCACAATGCTTCAGTTACCCCCAATTGCTTCAGTTACTCCGATGATTCAGTTACCCCCAATGCTTCAGTTACTCCAATGCTTCAGTTACCCCAATGATTCAGTTACCCCCAATGCTTCAGTTACCCAATGCTTCAGTTACCCAATGCTTCAGTTACCCCCAATGCTTCAGTTACCCCCAATGCTTCAGTTACCCCCAATGCTTCAGTTACCCAATCCTTCAGTTACCCCAAATGCTTCAGTTACCCCCAAATGCTTCAGTTACCCCAATGCTTCAGTTACCCCCAAATGCTTCAGCTACCCCAATGCTTCAGTTACCCCCAAATGCTTCAGTTACCCCAATGCTTCAGTTACCCCCCAATGCTTCAGTTGCCCCCAATGCTTCAGTTACTCCAATGCTTCAGTTACCCCCCAATGTTTCAGTTACTCCAATGCTTCAGTTACCCCCCAATGCTTCAGTTACCCCAAAGCTTCAGTTACCCCAATGCTTCAGTTACCCCAATGCTTCAGTTACCCCAATGCTTCAGTTACCCCAATGCATCAATTGCCCCCAATGCTTCAGTTACTCCAATGCTTCAGTTACCCCAATGCTTCAGTTACCCCAATGCTTCAGTTACCCCAATGCTTCAGTTGCCCCCAATGCTTCAGTTACCCCAATGCTTCAGTTACTCCAATGCTTCAGTTACGCAATCCTTCAGTTACCCCAATGCTTCAATTGCCCCCAATACTTCAGTTACTCCAATGCTTCAGTTACCCCCAATGCTTCAGTTACCCCAATGCTTCAGTTACCCCAATGCTTCAGTGAACCCAATGCTTCAGTTACCCCCAAATGCTTCAGTTACCCCAATGCTTCAGTTACCCCAATGCTTCAGTTACCTCCAAATGCTTCAGTTACTCCAATGCTTCAGTTACCTCAATGCTTCAGTTACTCCAATGCTTCAGTTACCCCAATGCTTCAGTTACCCCAATGCTTCAATTACCCAAATGCTTCAGTTACTCCAATGCTTCAGTTACCCCGCAATGCTTCAGTTACTCCAGTGCTTCAGTTACTCCAATGATTCAGTTACCCCCAATGCTTCAGTTACACCAATGCTTCAGTTACCCCAATGCTTCAGTTACTCCAATGCTTCAGTTACCCCAATGCTTCAGTTAATCCAATGCTTCAGTTACCCCAATGATTCAGTTACCCGCAATGCTTCAGTTACCCCCAATTGCTTCAGTTACTCCGATGATTCAGTTACCCCCAATGCTTCAGTTACTCCAATGCTTCAGTTACCCCAATGATTCAGTTACCCCCAATGCTTCAGTTACCCAATGCTTCAGTTACCCCCAATGCTTCAGTTACCCCCAATGCTTCAGTTACCCAATGCTTCAGTTACCCCCAATGCTTCAGTTACCCCCAAATGCTTCAGTGACCCCAATGCTTCAGTTACCCCCAAATGCTTCAGCTACCCCAATGCTTCAGTTACCCCCAAATGCTTCAGTTACCCCAATGCTTCAGTTACCCCCCAATGCTTCAATTGCCCCCAATTCTTCAGTTACTCCAATGCTTCAGTTACCCCCCAATGTTTCAGTTACTCCAATGCTTCAGTTACCCCCCAATGCTTCAGTTACTCCAATGCTTCAGTTACTCCAATGCTTCAGTTACCCCCCAATGTTTCAGTTACTCCAATGCTTCAGCTACTCCAATGCTTCAGTTACCCCCCAATGTTTCAGTTACTCCAATGCTTCAGTTACTCCAATGCTTCAGTTACCCCAATGCTTCAGTTACCCCAATGCTTCAGTTACCCCAATGCTTCAGTAACCCCCAATGCTCCAGTTATCCCAAATGCTTGTCACCCCAATGCTTCAGTTATCCCCAATGCTTCAGTTACCCCTAGATGCTTCAGTTACCCCAATGCTTCAGTTGCCCCCAATGCTTCAGTAACTCCAATGCTTCAGTTACCCCAATGCTTCAGTTACCCCCAATGCTTCAGTTACTGCCATGCTTCAGTTGCCCAATGCTTCAGTTACCCCCAATGCTTCAGTTACCCCAATGCTTCAGTTACTCCAATGCTTCAGTTACCCCAATGATTCAGTTACCCCCAATGCTTCAGTTACTCCAATGCTTCAGTTACTCCAATGCTTCAGTTTCTCCAATGCTTCAGTTACCCCAATGCTTCAGTTACCCCAATGATTCAGTTACCCCAAATGCTTCAGTTAGCCACAATGCTTCAGTTACCCCAATGCTTCAGTTACTCCAATGCTTCAGTTACTCCAATGCTTCAGTTACCCCAAAGCTTCAGTTACCCCAATGCTTCAGTTACCCCAATGCTTCAGTTACCCCAATGCTTCAGTGACCCCCAATGCTTCAGTTGCCCAATGCTGCAGTTACCCCCAATGCTTCAGTGACCCTAATGCTTCAGTTACCCCAATGCTTCAGTTACCCCAAAGCTTCAGTTACCCCAATGCTTCAGTTACGCAATCCTTCAGTTACCCCAATGCTTCAATTGCCCCCAATACTTCAGTTACCCCAATGCTTCAGTTACCCCAATGCTTCAGTTACCCCAATGCTTCAGTTACCCCAATGCTTCAGTTACCCCAATGCTTCAGTTACCCCCAAATGCTTCAGTTACGCCAATGCTTCAGTTACCCCAATGCTTCAGTTACCCCCAAATGCTTCAGTTACCCCCAAATGCTTCAGTTACTCCAATGCTTCAGTTACCTCAATGCTTCAGTTACTCCAATGCTTCAGTTACTCCAATGCTTCAGTTACCCCAATGCTTCAGTTACCCCAATGCTTCAATTACCCAAATGCTTCAGTGACTCCAATGCTTCACTTACCCCCCAATGCTTCAGTTACTCCAATGCTTCAGTTACTCCAATGATTCAGTTACCCCCAATGCTTCAGTTACACCAATGCTTCAGTTACCCCAATGCTTCAGTTACTCCAATGCTTCAGTTACCCCAATGCTTAAGTTACCCCAATGCTTCAGTTACTCCAATGCTTCAGTTACCCCAATGATTCAGTTACCCGCAATGCTTCAGTTACCCCCAATTGCTTCAGTTACTCCAATGATTCAGTTACCCCCAATGCTTCAGTTACTCCAATTCTTCAGTTACCCCAATGCTTCAGTTACCTCAATGCTTCAGTTACCCAAAGCTTCAGTTACCCCAATGCTGGTTACCCCAATGCTTCAGTTACTCCAATGCTTCAGTTACTCCAATGCTTCAGTTTCCCCAATGCTTCAGTTACCCCCAAATGCTTCAGTTACCCCAATGCATCAGTTACTCCAATGCTTCAGTTACTCCAATGCTTCAGTTACCACAATGCTTCAGTTACCCCAATGCTTCAGTTACCTCAATGCTTCAGTTACTCCAATGCTTCAGTTACCCCAATGCTTCAGTTACCCCCAATGCTTCAGTTACTCCAATGCTTCAGTTACCCCCAGTGCTGAAGTTACACCCATGCTTCAGTTACTCCAATGCTTCAGTTACTCCAATGCTTCAGTTACTCCAATGCTTCAGTTACCCCAATGCTTCAGTTACCCCAATGCTTCAGTTACCCCAATGCTTCAGTTACCCCAATGCTTCAGTTACCCCAATGCTTCAGTTACTCCAATGCTTCAGTTACCCCAATGCTTCAGTTACCCCCCAATGTTTCAGTTACTTCAATGCTTCAGTGACTCCAATGCTTCAGTTACCCCCCAATGTTTCAGTTACTCCAATGCTTCAGTTACTCCAATGCTTCAGTTACCCCAATGCTTCAGTTACCCCAATGCTTCAGTTACCCCCCAATACTTCAGTTACCCCCAAATGCTTAATTACCCCAATGCTTGTTACCCCAATGCTTCAGTTACCCCAATGCTTCAGTTACCACAATGCTTCAGTTACTCCAATGCTTCAGTTACCCCAATGCTTCAGTTACCCCCAATGCTTCAGTTACTCCAATGCTTCAGTTACCCCCAGTGCTGAAGTTACACCCATGCTTCAGTTACTCCAATGCTTCAGTTACTCCAATGCTTCAGTTACTCCAATGCTTCAGTTACCCCAATGCTTCAGTTACCCCAATGCTTCAGTTACCCCAATGCTTCAGTTACCCCAATGCTTCAGTTACCCCAATGCTTCAGTTACTCCAATGCTTCAGTTACCCCAATGCTTCAGTTACCCCCCAATGTTTCAGTTACTCCAATGCTTCAGTTACTCCAATGCTTCAGTTACCCCAATGCTTCAGTTACCCCAATGCTTCAGTTACCCCCCAATACTTCAGTTACCCCCAAATGCTTAATTACCCCAATGCTTGTTACCCCAATGCTTCAGTTACCCCAATGCTTCAGTTACTCCAGTGCTTCAGTTACTCCAATGCTTCAGTTACTCCAATGCTTCAGTTGCCCAATGCTTCAGTTAGTCCAATGCTTCAGTTACCCCCAATGCTTCAGCTACCCCCAAATGCTTCAGTTACCCCAATGCTTCAGTTACTCCAATGCTTCAGTTACTCCAATGCTTCAGTTACCCCAATGCTTCAGTTACCACAATGCTTCAGTTACCCCAATGCTTCAGTTACCACAATGCTTCAGTTACTCCAATGCTTCAGTTACCCCAATGCTTCAGTTACCCCCAATGCTTCAGTTACTCCAATGCTTCAGTTACCCCCAGTGCTGAAGTTACACCCATGCTTCAGTTACTCCAATGCTTCAGTTACTCCAATGCTTCAGTTACTCCAATGCTTCAGTTACCCCAATGCTTCAGTTACCCCAATGCTTCAGTTACCCCAATGCTTCAGTTACTCCAATGCTTCAGTTACCCCAATGCTTCAGTTACCCCCCAATGTTTCAGTTACTTCAATGCTTCAGTGACTCCAATGCTTCAGTTACCCCCCAATGTTTCAGTTACTCCAATGCTTCAGTTACTCCAATGCTTCAGTTACCCCAATGCTTCAGTTACCCCAATGCTTCAGTTACCCCCCAATACTTCAGTTACCCCCAAATGCTTAATTACCCCAATGCTTGTTACCCCAATGCTTCAGTTACCCCAATGCTTCAGTTACTCCAGTGCTTCAGTTACTCCAATGCTTCAGTTACTCCAATGCTTCAGTTGCCCAATGCTTCAGTTACCCCAATGCTTCAGTTACCCCAATGCTTCAGTTACCCCAATGCTTCAGTTACCCCCAATGCTTCAGCTACCCCAATGCTTCAGTTACCCCAATGCTTCAGTTACCACAATGCTTCAGTTACCCCCAATTGCTTCAGTTACTCCGATGATTCAGTTACCCCCAATGCTTCAGTTACTCCAATGCTTCAGTTACCCCAATGATTCAGTTACCCCCAATGCTTCAGTTACCCAATGCTTCAGTTACCCCCAATGCTTCAGTTACCCCCAAATGCTTCAGTTACCCCAATGCTTCAGCTACCCCAATGCTTCAGTTACCCCCAAATGCTTCAGTTACCCCAATGCTTCAGTTACCCCAATGCTTCAGTTACCCCAATGCTTCAGTTACCCCCAATGCTTCAGTTACCCTAATGCTTCAGTTACCCCAATGCTTCAGTTACCCCAATGCTTCAGTTACACAATCCTTCAGTTACCCCAATGCTTCAATTGCCCCCAATACTTCAGTTACTCCAATACTTCAGTTACCCCCAATGCTTCAGTTACCCCAAATGCTTCAGTTACCCCCAATGCTTCAGTTACCCCAATGCTTCAGTTACCCCCATGCTTCAGTTACCCCCATGCTTCAGTTACCCACAATGCCTCAGTTACCCCCAATGCTTCAGTTACCCCCAATGCTTCAGTTACCCCAATGCTTCAGTTACCCCAATGCTTCAGTTACCCCGAATGCTTCAGTTACCCCCAATGCTTCAGTTACCCAATGCTTCAGTTACCCCAATGCTTCAGTTACCCCCAATGCTTCAGTTACCCCCAATGCTTCAGTTACCCCAATGCTTCAGTTACCCCAATGCTTCAGTTACTCCAATGCTTCAGTTACTCCAATGCTTTAGTTACTCCAATGCTTCAGTTACTCCAATGCTTCAGTTACTCCAATGCTTCAGTTACCCCAAAGCTTCAGTTACCCCAATGCTTCAGTTACCCCAATGCTTCAGTTACCCCAATGCTTCAATTGCCCCCAATGCTTCAGTTACTCCAATGCTTCAGTTACCCCCAATGCTTCAGTTACCCCAATGCTTCAGTTACCCCAATGCTTCAGTTACCCCCAATGCTTCAGTTACCCTAATGCTTCAGTTACCCCAATGCTTCAGTTACCCCAATGCTTCAGTTACCCCAATGCTTCAGTTACGCAATCGTTCAGTTACCCCAATGCTTCAATTGCCCCCAATACTTCAGTTACTCCAATGCTTCAGTTACCCCCAATGCTTCAGTTACCCCAATGCTTCAGTAACCCCAATGCTTCAGTTACCCCAATGCTTCAGTTACCCCCAAATGCTTCAGTTACCCCAATGCTTCAGTTACCCCAATGCTTCAGTTACCTCCATATGCTTCAGTTACCACCAAATGCTTCAGTTACTCCAATGCTTCAGTTACCTCAATGCTTCAGTTACTCCAATGCTTCAGTTACCCCAATGCTTAAGTTACCCCAATGCTTCAATTACCCAAATGCTTCAGTTACTGCAATGCTTCAGTTACCCCCCAATGCTTCAGTTACTCCAATGCTTCAGTTACTCCAATGATTCAGTTACCCCCAATGCTTCAGTTACACCAATGCTTCAGTTACCCCAATGCTTCAGTTACTCCAATGCTTCAGTTACCCCAATGCTTCAGTTACTCCAATGCTTCAGTTACCCCAATGATTCAGTTACCCGCAATGCTTCAGTTACCCCCAATTGCTTCAGTTACTCCGATGATTCAGTTACCCCCAATGCTTCAGTTACCCCCAATGCTTCAGTTACCCAATGCTTCAGTTACCCCAATGCTTCAGTTACCCCAATGCTTCAGTTACTCCAATGCTTCAGTTACTCCAATGCTTTAGTTACTCCAATGCTTCAGTTACTCCAATGCTTCAGTTACTCCAATGCTTCAGTTACCCCAAAGCTTCAGTTACCCCAATGCTTCAGTTACCCCAATGCTTCAGTTACCCCAATGCTTCAATTGCCCCCAATGCTTCAGTTACTCCAATGCTTCAGTTACCCCCAATGCTTCAGTTACCCCAATGCTTCAGTTACCCCAATGCTTCAGTTACCCCCAATGCTTCAGTTACCCTAATGCTTCAGTTACCCCAATGCTTCAGTTACCCCAATGCTTCAGTTACCCCAATGCTTCAGTTACGCAATCGTTCAGTTACCCCAATGCTTCAATTGCCCCCAATACTTCAGTTACTCCAATGCTTCAGTTACCCCCAATGCTTCAGTTACCCCAATGCTTCAGTAACCCCAATGCTTCAGTTACCCCAATGCTTCAGGTCCCCCAAATGCTTCAGTTACCCCAATGCTTCAGTTACCCCAATGCTTCAGTTACCTCCATATGCTTCAGTTACCCCCAAATGCTTCAGTTACTCCAATGCTTCAGTTACCTCAATGCTTCAGTTACTCCAATGCTTCAGTTACCCCAATGCTTAAGTTACCCCAATGCTTCAATTACCCAAATGCTTCAGTTACTGCAATGCTTCAGTTACCCCCCAATGCTTCAGTTACTCCAATGCTTCAGTTACTCCAATGATTCAGTTACCCCCAATGCTTCAGTTACACCAATGCTTCAGTTACCCCAATGCTTCAGTTACTCCAATGCTTCAGTTACCCCAATGCTTCAGTTACTCCAATGCTTCAGTTACCCCAATGATTCAGTTACCCGCAATGCTTCAGTTACCCCCAATTGCTTCAGTTACTCCGATGATTCAGTTACCCCCAATGCTTCAGTTACCCCCAATGCTTCAGTTACCCAATGCTTCAGTTACCCCCAATGCTTCAGTTACCCCCAAATGCTTCAGTTACCCCAATGCTTCAGTTACCCCCAAATGCTTCAGCTACCCCAATGCTTCAGTTACCCCCAAATGCTTCAGTTACTCCAATGCTTCAGTTACCCCCCAATGCTTCAGTTGCCCCCAATGCTTCAGTTACTCCAATGCTTCAGTTACCCCCCAATGTTTCAGTTACTCCAATGCTTCAGTTACCCCCCAATGCTTCAGTTACCCCAAAGCTTCAGTTACCCCAATGCTTCAGTTACCCCAATGCTTCAGTTACCCCAATGCTTCAATTGCCCCCAATGCTTCAGTTACTCCAATGCTTCAGTTACCCCCAATGCTTCAGTTACCCCAATGCTTCAGTTACCCCAATGCTTCAGTTACCCCCAATGCTTCAGTTACCCCAATGCTTCAGTTACTCCAATGCTTCAGTTACGCAATCCTTCAGTTACCCCAATGCTTCAATTGCCCCCAATACTTCAGTTACTCCAATGCTTCAGTTACCCCAATGCTTCAGTTACCCCAATGCTTCAGTTAACCCAATGCTTCAGTTACCCCCAAATGCTTCAGTTACCCCAATGCTTCAGTTACCCCAATGCTTCAGTTACCTCCAAATGCTTCAGTTACTCCAATGCTTCAGTTACCTCAATGCTTCAGTTACTCCAATGCTTCAGTTACCCCAATGCTTCAGTTACCCCAATGCTTCAATTACCCAAATGCTTCAGTTACTCCAATGCTTCAGTTACCCCCCAATGCTTCAGTTACTCCAGTGCTTCAGTTACTCCAATGATTCAGTTACCCCCAATGCTTCAGTTACACCAATGCTTCAGTTACCCCAATGCTTCAGTTACTCCAATGCTTCAGTTACCCCAATGCTTCAGTTACTCCAATGCTTCAGTTACCCCAATGATTCAGTTACCCGCAATGCTTCAGTTACCCCCAATTGCTTCAGTTACTCCGATGATTCAGTTACCCCCAATGCTTCAGTTACTCCAATGCTTCAGTTACCCCAATGCTTCAGTTACCCCAATGCTTCAATTACCCAAATGCTTCAGTTACTCCAATGCTTCAGTTACCCCCCAATGCTTCAGTTACTCCAATGCTTCAGTTACTCCAATGATTCAGTTACCCCAATGCTTCAGTTACACCAATGCTTCAGTTACCCCAGTGCTTCAGTTACCCCAATGCTTCAGTTACTCCAATGCTTCAGTTACCCCAATGCTTCAGTTACTCCAATGCTTCAGTTACCCCAATGATTCAGTTACCCGCAATGCTTCAGTTACCCCCAATTGCTTCAGTTACTCCGATGATTCAGTTACCCCCAATGCTTCAGTTACTCCAACGCTTCAGTTACCCCAATGATTCAGTTACCCCCAATGCTTCAGTTACCCAATGCTTCAGTTCCCCCCAATGCTTCAGTTACCACCAATGCTTCAGTTACCCAATGCTTCAGTTACCCCCAATGCTTCAGTTACCCCCAAATGCTTCAGTTACCCCAATGCTTCAGTTACCCCCAAATGCTTCAGCTACCCCAATGCTTCAGTTACCCCCAAATGCTTCAGTTACCCCAATGCTTCAGTTACCCCCCAATGCTTCAATTGCCCCCAATGCTTCAGTTACTCCAATGCTTCAGTTACCCCCCAATGTTTCAGTTACTCCAATGCTTCAGTTACCCCCAATGCTTCAGTTACTCCAATGCTTCAGTTACTCCAATGCTTCAGTTACCCCCCAATGTTTCAGTTACTTCAATGCTTCAGTTACTCCAATGCTTCAGTTACCCCCCCAATGTTTCAGTTACTCCAATGCTTCAGTTACTCCAATGCTTCAGTTACCCCAATGCTTCAGTAACCCCAATGCTTCAGTTACCCCAATGCTTCAGTAACCCCCAATGCTTCAGTTACCCCCAATGCTTGTTACCACAATGCTTCAGTTATCCCCAATGCTTCAGTTACCCCTAGATGTTTCAGTTACCCCAATGCTTCAGTAACTCCAATGCTTCAGTTACCCCAATGCTTCAGTTACCCCCAATGCTTCAGTTACCGCCATGCTTCAGTTGCCCAATGCTTCAGTTACCCCCAATGCTTCAGTTACCCCAATGCTTCAGTTACCCCCCAATGCTTCAGTTACCCCCCAATGCTTCAGTTACTCCAATGCTTCAGTTACCCCCAATGCTTCAGTTACCCCAATGCTTCAGTTACCCCCAATGCTTCAGTTACCCCCAATGCTTCAGTTACCCCCAATGCTTCAGTTACCCCAATGTTTCAGTTACCCCAATGCTTCAGTTACCGCAATGCTTCAGTTACTCCAATGCTTCAGTTACTCCAATGCTTCAGTTACTCCAATGCTTCAGTTACCCCAATGCTTCAGTTACCCCAATGCTTCAGTTACCCCAATGCTTCAGTTACTCCAATGCTTCAGTTACCCCCAATGCTTCAGTTACCCCAATGCTTCAGTTACCCCAATGCTTCAGTTACCCCCAATGCTTCAGTTACTCCAATGCTTCAGTTGCCCAATGCTTCAGTTACCCCCAATGCTTCAGTTACCCTAATGCTTCAGTTACCCGAATGCTTCAGTTACCCCAATGCTTCAGTTACCCCAATGCTTCAGTTACGCAATCCTTCAGTTACCCCAATGCTTCAATTGCCCCCAATACTTCAGTTACCCCAATGCTTCAGTTACCCCAATGCTTCAGTTACCCCAATGCTTCAGTTACCCCCAAATGCTTCAGTTACGCCAATGCTTCAGTTACCCCAATACTTCAGTTACCCCCAAATGCTTCAGTTACCCCCAAATGCTTCAGTTACTCCAATGCTTCAGTTACCTCAATGCTTCAGTTACTCCAATGCTTCAGTTACTCCAATGCTTCAGTTACCCCAATGCTTCAGTTACCCCAATGCTTCAATTACCCAAATGCTTCAGTTACTCCAATGCTTCAGTTACCCCCCAATGCTTCAGTTACTCCAATGCTTCAGTTACTCCAATGATTCAGTTACCCCCAATGCTTCAGTTACACCAATGCTTCAGTTACCCCAATGCTTCAGTTACTCCAATGCTTCAGTTACCCCAATGCTTAAGTTACCCCAATGCTTCAGTTACTCCAATGCTTCAGTTACCCCAATTGCTTCAGTTACTCCAATGATTCAGTTACCCCCAATGCTTCAGTTACTCCAATGCTTCAGTTACCCCAATGATTCAGTTACCCCCAATGCTTCAGTTACTCCAATGCTTCAGTTACCCACCAATGCTTCAGTTACTCCAATGCTTCAGTTACCCCCCAATGTTTCAGTTACTTCAATGCTTCAGTTACTCCAATGCTTCAGTTACCCCCCAATGTTTCAGTTACTCCAATGCTTCAGTTACTCCAATGCTTCAGTTACCCCAATGCTTCAGTTACCCCAATGCTTCAGTTACTCCAATGCTTCAGTTACTCCAATGCTTCAGTTACTCCAATGCTTCAGTTACTCCAATGCTTCAGTTACTCCAATGCTTCAGTTACTGCAATGCTTCAGTTACCCCAATGCTTCAGTTACACCAATGCTTCAGTTACCCCAATGCTTCAGTTACTCCAATGCTTCAGCTACCCCAATGCTTAAGTTACCCCAATGCTTCAGTTACTCCAATGCTTCAGTTACCCCAATTGCTACAGTTACTCCAATGATTCAGTTACCCCCAGTGCTTCAGTTACTCCAATGCTTGAGTTACCCCAATGATTCAGTTACCCCCCAATGCTTCAGTTACTCCAATGCTTCAGTTACTCCAATGATTCAGTTTCTCCAATGCTTCAGTTACCCCAATGCTTCAGTTACCCCAATGATTCAGTTACCACAATGCTTCAGTTACCCCCAATGCTTCAGTTACTCCAATGCTTCAGTTACCACAATGCTTCAGTTACCTCAATGCTTCAGTTACCCAAAGCTTCAGTTACCCCAATGCTTGTTACCCCAATGCTTCAGTTACTCCAATGCTTCAGTTACTCCAATGCTTCAGTTACCCCAATGCTTCAGTTACCCCCAAATGCTTCAGTTACCCCAATGCTTCAGTTACTCCAATGCTTCAGTTACTCCAATGCTTCAGTTACCCCAATGCTTCAGTTACCACAATGCTTCAGTTACCACAATGCTTCAGTTACCACAATGCTTCAGTTACTCCAATGCTTCAGTTACCCCAATGCTTCAGTTACCCCCAATGCTTCAGTTACTCCAATGCTTCAGTTACTCCAATGATTCAGTTACCCCAAATGCTTCAGTTACCCACAATGCTTTAGTTACCACAATGCTTCAGTTACCCCCAATGCTTCAGTTACCCCAATGCTTCAGTTACCCCAATGCTTCAATTGCCCCCAATGCTTCAGTTACCCCCAATGCTTCAGTTACTCCAATGCTTCAGTTACCCCAATGATTCAGTTACCCAAAGCTTCAGTTACCCCAATGCTTGTTACCCCAATGCTTCAGTTACCCCAATGCTTCAGTTGCTCCAATGCTTCAGTTACCCCAATGCTTCAGTTACCCCCCAATGCTTCAGTTACCCCCAAATGCTGAATTACCCCAATGCTTGTTACCCCAATGCTTCAGTTACCCCAATGCTTCAGTTACCCCAATGCTTCAGTTACTCCAATGCTTCAGTTACCCCCAATGCTTCAGTTACCCCATGCTTCAATTGCCCCCAATGCTTCAGTTACCCCCAATGCTTCAGTTACTCCAATGCTTCAGTTACCCCAATGCTTCAGTTACCCAAAGCTTCAGTTACCCCAATGCTTCAGTTACCCCAATGCTTCAGTTACCCCAATGCTTCAGTTACCCCAATGCTTCAGTTACTCCAATGCTTCAGTTACTCCAATGCTTCAGTTACCCCAATGCTTCAGTTACCCAAAGCTTCAGTTACCCCAATGCTTGTTACCCCAATGCTTCAGTTACCCCAATGCTTCAGTTACTTCAATGCTTCAGTTACCCCCAATGCTTCAGTTACCCCAATGCTTCAGTTACCCCCAATGCTTCAGTTACCCCCAATGCTTCAGTTACCCCCAATGCTTCAGTTACCCCAATGCTTCAGTTACTCCAATGCTTCAGTTACCCCAATGATTCAGTTACCCCCAATGCTTCAGTTACCCAATGCTTCAGTTACCCCCAATGCTTCAGTTACCCCCAATGCTTCAGTTACCCAATGCTTCAGTTACCCCCAATGCTTCAGTTACCCCCAAATGCTTCAGTTACCCCAATGCTTCAGTTACCCCCAAATGCTTCAGCTACCCCAATGCTTCAGTTACCCCCAAATGCTTCAGTTACCCCAATGCTTCAGTTACCCCCCAATGCTTCAATTGCCCCCAATGCTTCAGTTACTCCAATGCTTCAGTTACCCCCCAATGCTTCAGTTACTCCAATGCTTCAGTTACCCCCAATGCTTCAGTTACCCCAATGCTTCAGTTCCCCCAATGCTTCAATTGCCCCCAATGCTTCAGTTACACAATCCTTCAGTTACCCCAATGCTTCAATTGCCCCCAATACTTCAGTTACTCCAATGCTTCAGTTACCCCCAATGCTTCAGTTACCCCAATGCTTCAGTTACCCCAATGCTTCAGTTACCCCAATGCTTCAGTTACCCCCAAATGCTTCAGTTACCCCAATGCTTCAGTTACCCCAATGCTTCAGTTACCTCCAAATGCTTCAGTTACCCCCAAATGCTTCAGTTACTCCAATGCTTCAGTTACTCCAATGCTTCAGTTACCCCAATGCTTCAGTTACCCCAATGCTTCAATTACCTAAATGCTTCAGTTACTCCAATGCTTCAGTTACCCCCCAATGCTTCAGTTACTCCAATGCTTCAGTTACTCCAATGATTCAGTTACCCCCAATGCTTCAGTTACACCAATGCTTCAGTTACCCCAATGCTTCAGTTACTCTAATGCTTCAGTTACTCCAATGCTTCAGTTACTCCAATGCTTCAGTTACCCCAATGATTCAGTTACCCGCAATGCTTCAGTTACCCCCCTTGCTTCAGTTACTCCGATGATTCAGTTACCCCCAATGCTTCAGTTACTCCAATGCTTCAGTTACCCCAATGATTCAGTTACCCCCAATGCTTCAGTTACCCAATGCTTCAGTTACCCCCAATGCTTCAGTTACCCCCAATGCTTCAGTTACCCAATGCTTCAGTTACCCCCAATGCTTCAGTTACCCCCAAATGCTTCAGTTACCCCAATGCTTCAGTTACCCCCAAATGCTGCAGCTACCCCAATGCTTCAGTTACCCCCAAATGCTTCAGTTACCCCAATGCTTCAGTTACCCCCCAATGCTTCAATTGCCCCCAATGCTTCAGTTACTCCAATGCTTCAGTTACCCCCCAATGTTTCAGTTACTCCAATGCTTCAGTTACCCCCCAATGCTTCAGTTACTCCAATGCTTCAGTTACTCCAATGCTTCAGTTACCCCTCAATGTCTCAGTTACTTCAATGCTTCAGTGACTCCAATGCTTCAGTTACCCCCCAATGTTTCAGTTACTCCAATGCTTCAGTTACTCCAATGCTTCAGTTACCCCAATGCTTCAGTTACCCCAATGCTTCAGTTACCCCCCAATGCTTCAGTTACCCCCAAATGCTTAATTACCCCAATGCTTGTTACCCCAATGCTTCAGTTACCCCAATGCTTCAGTTACTCCAATGCTTCAGTTACTCCAATGCTTCAGTTACTCCAATGCTTCAGTTGCCCAATGCTTCAGTTACCCCAATGCTTCAGTTACCCCAATGCTTCAGTTACCCCAATGCTTCAGTTACCCCCATTGCTTCAGTTACCCCAATGCTTCAGTTACCCCAATGCTTCAGTTACCACAATGCTTCAGTTACCCCCAATTGCTTCAGTTACTCCGATGATTCAGTTACCCCCAATGCTTCAGTTACCCAATGCTTCAGTTACCCCCAATGCTTCAGTTACCCCCAATGCTTCAGTTACCCAATGCTTCAGCTACCCCCAATGCTTCAGTTACCCCCAAATGCTTCAGTTACCCCAATGCTTCAGTTACCCCCAAATGCTTCAGCTACCCCAATGCTTCAGTTACCCCCAAATGCTTCAGTTACCCCAATGCTTCAGTTACCCCAATGCTTCAGTTACCCCAATGCTTCAGTTACCCCATTGCTTCAGTTACCCCAATGCTTCAGTTACCCCAATGCTTCAGTTACCCCAATGCTTCAGTTACCCCAATGCTTCAGTTACCCCCAAATGCTTCAGTTATGCCAATGCTTCAGTTACCCCAATGCTTCAGTTACCCCCAAATGCTTCAGTTACCCCCAAATGCTTCAGTTACTCCAATGCTTCAGTTACCTCAATGCTTCAGTTACTCCAATGCTTCAGTTACCCCAATGCTTCAGTTACCCCAATGCTTCAATTACCCAAATGCTTCAGTTACTCCAATGCTTCAGTTACCCCCCAATGCTTCAGTTACTCCAATGCTTCAGTTACTCCAATGATTCAGTTACCCCCAATGCTTCAGTTACCCCAATGCTTCAGTTACTCCAATGCTTCAGTTACCCCAATGCTTAAGTTACCCCAATGCTTCAGTTACTCCAATGCTTCAGTTACCCCAATTGCTTCAGTTACTCCAATGATTCAGTTACCCCCAATGCTTCAGTTACTCCAATGCTTCAGTTACCCCAATGATTCAGTTACCCCCAATGCTTCAGTTACTCCAATGCTTCAGTTACCCCCCAATGCTTCAGTTACTCCAATGCTTCAGTTACTCCAATGCTTCAGTTACCCCCCAATGTTTCAGTTACTTCAATGCTTCAGTTACTCCAATGCTTCAGTTACCCCCCAATGTTTCAGTTACTCCAATGCTTCAGTTACTCCAATGCTTCAGTTACCCCAATGCTTCAGTAACCCCAATGCTTCAGTTACCCCAATGCTTCAGTAACCCCCAATGCTTCAGTTACCTCTAATGCTTGTTACCCCAATGCTTCAGTTATCCCCAATGCTTCAGTTACCCCTAGATGCTTCAGTTACCCCAATGCTTCAGTAACTCCAATGCTTCAGTTACCCCAATGCTTCAGTTACCCCCAATGCTTCAGTAACCGCCATGCTTCAGTTGCCCAATGCTTCAGTTACCCCCAATGCTTCAGTTACCCCAATGCTTCAGTTACCCCCCAATGCTTCAGTTACCCCCCAATGCTTCAGTTACTCCAATGCTTCAGTTACCCCCAATGCTTCAGTTACCCCAATGCTTCAGTTACCCCCAATGCTTCAGTTACCCCCAATGCTTCAGTTACCCCCAATGCTTCAGTTACCCCAATGTTTCAGTTACCCCAATGCTTCAGTTACCCCAATGCTTCAGTTACCCCAATGCTTCAGTTACCCCAATGCTTCAGTTACTCCAATGCTTCAGTTACTCCAATGCTTCAGTTACTCCAATGCTTCAGTTACTCCAATGCTTCAGTTACTCCAATGCTTCAGTTAGCCCAAAGCTTCAGTTACCCCAATGCTTCAGTTACCCCAATGCTTCAGTTACCCCAATGCTTCAATTGCCCCCAATGCTTCAGTTACTCCAATGCTTCAGTTACCCCCAATGCTTCAGTTACCCCAATGCTTCAGTTACCCCAATGCTTCAGTTACCCCCAATGCTTCAGTTACTCCAATGCTTCAGTTGCCCAATGCTTCAGTTACCCCCAATGCTTCAGTTACCCTAATGCTTCAGTTACCCCAATGCTTCAGTTACCCCAATGCTTCAGTTACCCCAATGCTTCAGTTACGCAATACTTCAGTTACCCCAATGCTTCAGTTACCCCAATGCTTCAGTTACCCCAATGCTTCAGTTACCCCCAAATGCTTCAGTTACGCCAATGCTTCGGTTACCCCAATGCTTCAGTTTACCCCAAATGCTTCAGTTACCCCCAAATGCTTCAGTTACTCCAATGCTTCAGTTACCTCAATGCTTCAGTTACTCCAATGCTTCAGTTACTCCAATGCTTCAGTTACCCCAATGCTTCAGTTACCCCAATGCTTCAATTACCCAAATGCTTCAGTTACTCCAATGCTTCAGTTACCCCCAATGCTTCAGTTACTCCAATGCTTCAGTTACTCCAATGATTCAGTTACCCCCAATGCTTCAGTTACACCAATGCTTCAGTTACCCCAATGCTTCAGTTACTCCAATGCTTCAGCTACCCCAATGCTTCAGTTACCCCAATGCTTCAGTTACTCCAATGCTTCAGTGACCCCAATTGCTTCAGTTACTCCAATGATTCAGTTACCCCCAATGCTTCAGTTACTCCAATGCTTGAGTTACCCCAATGATTCAGTTACCCCCAATGCTTCAGTTACTCCAATGCTTCAGTTACTCCAATGATTCAGTTTCTCCAATGCTTCAGTTACCCCAATGCTTCAGTTACCCCAATGATTCAGTTACCCCAAATGCTTCAGTTACCCACAATGCTTCAGTTACCACAATGCTTCAGTTACCCCCAATGCTTCAGTTACTCCAATGCTTCAGTTACTCCAATGCTTCAGTTACCCCAATGCTTCAGTTACCTCAATGCTTCAGTTACCCAAAGCTTCAGTTACCCCAATGCTTGTTACCCCAATGCTTCAGTTACTCCAATGCTTCAGTTACTCCAATGCTTCAGTTACCCCAATGCTTCAGTTACCCGCAAATGCTTCAGTTACCCCAATGCTTCAGTTACTCCAATGCTTCAGTTACTCCAATGCTTCAGTTACCCCAATGCTTCAGTTACCACAATGCTTCAGTTACCACAATGCTTCAGTTACCACAATGCTTCAGTTACCCCAATGCTTCAGTTACCCCAATGCTTCAGTTACCCCCAATGCTTCAGTTACTCCAATGCTTCAGTTACCCCCAGTGCTGAAGTTACACCCATGCTTCAGTTACTCCAATGCTTCAGTTACCCCAATGCTTCAGTTACCCCAATGCTTCAGTTACCCCAATGCTTCAGTTACCCCAATGCTTCAGTTACCCCAATGCTTCAGTTACCCCAATGCTTCAGTTACTCCAATGCTTCAGTTACCCCAATGCTTCAGTTACCACAATGCAGCATGGTGGCATAGTGGTTAGCACTGTTGCCTCACAGCGCCAGAGACCCGGGTTCGAATCCGGCCTCGGGTGACTGTCTGTGTGGAGTTTGCACATTCTCCCCGTGTTTGCGTGGGTTTCCTCCGGGTGCTCCGGTTTCCTCCCACAGTCCAAAGATGTGCAGGTTAGGTTGATTGGCTATGATAAAAAATTGACCCTTAGTGTTAGGGGGACTAAATACGTGGGGTTACGGGGATCGGGTGGGATATGTGTCGGTGCAGGCTCGATGGGCCGAAATGGCCTCTATCTGCACTCTGGGGTTTCTGTGATTCTGTGATTCAGTTACCCCCAATGCTTCAGTTACTCCAATGCTTCAGTAACCCCAATGCTTCAGTTACCCCCAATGCTTCAGTTACCCCAATGCTTCAGTTACCCCAATGCTTCAGTTACCCCAATGCTTCAGTTACCCCCAATGCTTCAGTTACCCCAATGCTTCAGTTACCCCCAATGCTTCAGTTACTCCAATGCTTCAGTTACTCCAATGATTCAGTTACCCCAAATGCTTCAGTTACCCACAATGCTTCAGTTACCACAATGCTTCAGTTACCCCCAATGCTTCAGTTACCCCAATGCTTCAGTTACCCCAATGCTTCAGTTACCCCAATGTTTCAGTTACCCCAATGCTTCAGTTACCCCAATGCTTCAGTTACCCCAATGCTTCAGTTACCCCAATGCTTCAGTTACTCCAATGCTTCAGTTGCTCCAATGCTTCAGTTACTCCAATGCTTCAGTTACTCCAATGCTTCAGTTACCCCAAAGCTTCAGTTACCCCAATGCTTCAGTTACCCCAATGCTTCAATTGCCCCCAATGCTTCAGTTACTCCAATGCTTCAGTTACCCCCAATGCTTCAGTTACCCCAATGCTTCAGTTACCCCAATGCTTCAGTTACCCCCAATGCTTCAGTTACTCCAATGCTTCAGTTGCCCAATGCTTCAGTTACCCCCAATGCTTCAGTTACCCTAATGCTTCAGTTACCCCAATGCTTCAGTTACCCCAATGCTTCAGTTACCCCAATGCTTCAGTTACGCAATACTTCAGTTACCCCAATGCTTCAGTTACCCCCAAATGCTTCAGTTACGCCAATGCTTCAGTTACCCCAATGCTTCAGTTAACCCCAAATGCTTCAGTTACCCCCAAATGCTTCAGTTACTCCAATGCTTCAGTTACCTCAATGCTTCAGTTACTCCAATGCTTCAGTTACTCCAATGCTTCAGTTACCCCAATGCTTCAATTACCCAAATGCTTCAGTTACTCCAATGCTTCAGTTACCCCCCAATGCTTCAGTTACTCCAATGCTTCAGTTACTCCAATGATTCAGTTACCCCCAATGCTTCAGTTACACCAATGCTTCAGTTACCCCAATGCTTCAGTTACTCCAATGCTTCAGCTACCCCAATGCTTAAGTTACCCCAATGCTTCAGTTACTCCAATGCTTCAGTTACCCCAATTGCTTCAGTTACTCCAATGATTCAGTTACCCCCAATGCTTCAGTTACTCCAATGCTTGAGTTACCCCAATGATTCAGTTACCCCCAATGCTTCAGTTACTCCAATGTTTCAGTTAATCCAATGATTCAGTTTCTCCATTGCTTCAGTTACCCCAATGCTTCAGTTACCCCAATGATTCAGTTACCCCAAATGCTTCAGTTACCCACAATGCTTCAGTTACCACAATGCTTCAGTTACCCCCAATGCTTCAGTTACTCCAATGCTTCAGTTACCCCAATGCTTCAGTTACCTCAATGCTTCAGTTACCCAACGCTTCAGTTACCCCAATGCTTGTTACCCCAATGCTTCAGTTACTCCAATGCTTCAGTTACTCCAATGCTTCAGTTACCCCAATGCTTCAGTTACCCCCAAATGCTTCAGTTACCCCAATGCTTCAGTTACTCCAATGCTTCAGTTACTCCAATGCTTCAGTTGCCCCAATGCTTCATTTACCACAATGCTTCAGTTACCACAATGCTTCAGTTACCACAATGCTTCAGTTACTCCAATGCTTCAGTTACCCCAATGCTTCAGTTACCCCCAATGCTTCAGTTACTCCAATGCTTCAGTTACCCCCAGTGCTGAAGTTACACCCATGCTTCAGTTACTCCAATGCTTCAGTTACCCCAATGCTTCAGTTACCCCAATGCTTCAGTTACCCCAATGCTTCAGTTACCCCAATGCTTCAGTTACCCCAATGCTTCAGTTACCTCAATGCTTCAGTTACTCCAATGCTTCAGTTACCCCAATGCTTCAGTTACCACAATGCAGCATGGTGGCATAGTGATTAGCACTGTTGCCTCACAGCGCCAGAGACCCGGGTTCGAATCCGGCCTCGGGTGACTGTCTGTGTGGAGTTTGCACATTCTCCCCGTGTTTGCGTGGGTTTCCTCCGGGTGCTCCGGTTTCCTCCCACAGTCCAAAGATGTGCAGGTTAGGTTGATTGGCTATGATAAAAAATTGACCCTTAGTGTTAGGGGGACTAAATACGTGGGGTTACGGGGATCGGGTGGGATATGTGTCGGTGCAGGCTCGATGGGCCGAAATGGCCTCTATCTGCACTCTGGGGTTTCTGTGATTCTGTGATTCAGTTACCCCCAATGCTTCAGTTACTCCAATGCTTCAGTTACCCCAATGCTTCAGTTACCCCCAATGCTTCAGTTACCCCAATGCTTCAGTTACCCCCAATGCTTCAGTTACCCCCAATGCTTCAGTTACCCCAATGCTTCAGTTACCCCCAATGCTTCAGTTACTCCAATGCTTCAGTTACTCCAATGATTCAGTTACCCCAAATGCTTCAGTTACCCACAATGCTTCAGTTACCACAATGCTTCAGTTTCCCCCCAATGCTTCAGTTACCCCAATGCTTCAGTTACCCCAATGCTTCAATTGCCCCCAATGCTTCAGTTACCCCCAATGCTTCAGTTACTCCAATGCTTCAGTTACCCCAATGCTTCAGTTACCCCAATGCTTCAGTTACCCAAAGCTTCAGTTACCCCAATGCTTGTTACCCCAATGCTTCAGTTACCCCAATGCTTCAGTTACTCCAATGCTTCAGTTACCCCCAATGCTTCAGTTACCCCAATGCTTCAGTTACCCAAAGCTTCAGTTACCCCAATGCTTGTTACCCCAATGCTTCAGTTACCCCAATGCTTCAGTTACTCCAATGCTTCAGTTACCCCAATGCTTCAGTTACCCCCCAATGCTTCAGTTACCCCCAAATGCTTAATTACCCCAATGCTTGTTACCCCAATGCTTCAGTTACCCCAATGCTTCAGTTACTCCAATGCTTCAGTTACCCCAATGCTTCAGTTACCCCAATGCTTCAGTTACCCCAATGCTTCAGTTACCCCAATGCTTCAGTTACTCCAATGCTTCAGTTACCCCAATGCTTCAGTTACCACAATGCAGCATGGTGGCATAGTGGTTAGCACTGTTGCCTCACAGCGCCAGAGACCCGGGTTCGAATCCGGCCTCGGGTGACTGTCTGTGTGGAGTTTGCACATTCTCCCCGTGTTTGCGTGGGTTTCCTCCGGGTGCTCCGGTTTCCTCCCACAGTCCAAAGCTGTGCGGGTTAGGTTGATTGGCTAGGATAAAAAATTGACCCTTAGTGTTAGGGGGACTAAATACGTGGGGTTACGGGGATCGGGTGGGATATGTGTCGGTGCAGGCTCGATGGGCCGAAATGGCCTCTATCTGCACTGTGGGGTTTCTGTGATTCTGTGATTCATTTACCCCCAATGCTTCAGTTACTCCAATGCTTCAATTACCCCAATGCTTCAGCTACCCCCAATTCTTCAGTTACCCCCAATGCTTCAGTTACCCCAATGCTTCAGTTACCCCCAATGCTTCAGTTACCCCCAATGCTTCAGTTACCCCAATGCTTCAGTTACCCCCAATGCTTCAGTTACCCCAATGCTTCAGTTACCCCCAATGCTTCAGTTACTCCAATGCTTCAGTTACTCCAATGATTCAGTTACCCCAAATGCTTCAGTTACCCACAATGCTTCTGTTACCACAATGCTTCAGTTACCCCCAATGCTTCAGTTACCCCAATGCTTCAGTTACCCCAATGCTTCAGTTACCCCCAATGCTTCAGTTACCCCCAATGCTTCAGTTACCCCAATGCTTCAGTTACCCAAAGCTTCAGTTACCCCAATGCTTGTTACCCCAATGCTTCAGTTACCCCAATGCTTCAGTTACTCCAATGCTTCAGTTACCCCAATGCTTCAGTTACGCCAATGCTTCAGTTACCCAAAGCTTCAGTTACCCCAATGCTTGTTACCCCAATGCTTCAGTTACGCCAATGCTTCAGTTACTCCAATGCTTCAGTTACCCCAATGCTTCAGTTACCCCCCAATGCTTCAGTTACCCCCAAATGCTTAATTACCCCAATGCTTGTTACCCCAATGCTTCAGTTACCCCAATGCTTCAGTTACCCCAATGCTTCAGTTACCCCAATGCTTCAGTTACCCCAATGCTTCAGTTACCCCAATGCTTCAGTTACCCCAATGCTTCAGTTACTCCAATGCTTCAGTTACCCCAATGCTTCAGTTACCACAATGCAGCATGGTGGCATAGTGGTTAGCACTGTTGCCTCACAGCGCCAGAGACCCGGGTTCGAATCCGGCCTCGGGTGACTGTCTGTGTGGAGTTTGCACATTCTCCCCGTGTTTGCGTGGGTTTCCTCCGGGTGCTCCGGTTTCCTCCCACAGTCCAAAGATGTGCGGGTTAGGTTGATTGGCTAGGATAAAAAATTGACCCTTAGGGGGACTAAATACGTGGGGATACGGGGATCGGGTGGGATATGTGTCGGTGCAGGCTCGATGGGCCGAAATGGCCTCTATCTGCACTGTGGGGTTTCTGTGATTCTGTGATTCAGTTACCCCCAATGCTTCAGTTACTCCAATGCTTCAGTTACCCCAATGCTTCAGTTACCCAAAGCTTCAGTTACCCCAATGCTTGTTACCCCAATGCTTCAGTTACCCCAATGCTTCAGTTACTCCAATGCTTCAGTTACCCCCAATGCTTCAGTTACCCCAATGCTTCAGTTACTCCAATGCTTCAGTTACCCCCAATGCTTCAGTTACCCCAATGCTTCAGTGACTCCAATGCTTCAGTTACCCCAATGCTTCAGTTACCCCCCAATGCTTCAGTTACCCCCAAATGCTTAATTACCCCAATGCTTGTTACCCCATGCTTCAGTTACCCCAATGCTTCAGTTACTCCAATGCTTCAGTTACTCCAATGCTTCAGTTACTCCAATGCTTCAGTTAACCCAATGCTTCAGTTACCCCAATGCTTCAGTTACCCCCCAATGCTTCAGTTACCCCAATGCTTCAGTTACCACAATGCTTCAGTTACTCCAATGCTTTAGTTACCCCAATGCTTCAGTTACCCGCAATGCTTCAGTTACCCCCAGATGCTTCAGTTACCCCCAATGCTTCAGTTACCCCCAATGCTTCAGTTACCCCAATGCTTCAGTTACCCCAATGCTTCAGTTACCCCAATGCTTCAGTTACTCCAATGCTTCAGTTACCCCAATGCTTCAATTGCCCCAATGCTTCAGTTACTCCAATGCTTCAGTTACTCCAATGCTTCAGTTACCCCAATGCTTCAGTTACCCCAATGCTTCAGTTACCCCAATGCTTCAGTTACCCCAATGCTTCAGTTACCCCCATGCTTCAGTTGCCCAAAGCTTCAGTTACCCCATGCTTCAGTTGCCCAAATGCTTCAGTTACCCCAATGCTTCAGTTACCCCAATGCTTCAGTTACTCCAATGCTTCAGTTACCCCCATGCTTCAGTTGCCCAAAGCTTCAGTTACCCCAATGCTTCAGTTGCCCAAATGCTTCAGTTACCCCAATGCTTCAGTTACCCCAATGCTTCAATTGCCCCAATGCTTCAGTTGCCCAAATGCTTCAGTTACCCCAATGCTTCAGTTACCCCAATGCTTCAGTTACCCCAATGCTTCAGTTATCCCCAATGCTTCAGTTACCCCAATGCTTCAGTTACCCCAATGCTTCAGTTACCCCCAATGCTTCAGTTATCCCCAATGCTTCAGTTACCCCAATGCTTCAGTTACCCCAATGCTTCAGCTACCCCAATGCTTCAGATACCCCCAATGCTTCAGTTATCCCCAATGCTTCAGTTACCCCAATGCTTCAATTGCCCCCAATGCTTCAGTTGTCCAATGCTTCAGTTACCCCCAATGCTTCAGTTGCCCCCAATGCTTCAGTTACTCCAATGCTTCAGTTACCCCAATGCTTCAGTTACCCCAATGCTTCAGTTACCCCAATGCTTCAGTTACCCCCAATGCTTCAGTTACCCCAATGCTTCAGTTACCCCAATGCTTCAGTTACCCCCAATGCTTCAGTTACCCCAATGCTTCAGTTGCCTCCAATGCTTCAGTCACCCCCAATGCTTCAGTTACTCCAATGCTTCAGTTACCCCAATGCTTCATTTACCCCAATGCTTCGGTTACCCCCAATGCTTCAGTTACCCACAATGCATCAGTTACCCCCAATGCTTCAGTTACCCCAATGCTTCAGTTACCCAAATGCTTCAGTTACCCCAATGCTTCAGTTACTCCAATGCTTCAGTTACCCCAATGCTTCAGTTACCCCAATGCTTCAGTTAACCCAATGCTTCAGTTACCCCCAATGCTTCAGTTACCCCCAATGCTTCAGTTACCCCCCAATGCTTCAGTTACCCCAATGCTTCAGTTACCCCAATGCTTCAGTTACCCCAATGCTTCAGTTACCCCCAATGCTTCAGTTACCCCCAATGCTTCAGTTACCCCCAATGCTTCAGTTACCCCCAATGCTTCAGTTACCCCAATGCTTCAGTTACCCCAATGCTTCAGTTACCCCAATGCTTCAGTTACCCCAATGCTTCAGTTACCCCAATGCTTCAGTTACGCCAATGCTTCAGTTACCCCAATGCTTCAGTTACCCCAATGCTTCAGTTACTCCAATGCTTCAGTTACCCCAATGCTTCAGTTACCCAAATGCTTCAGTTACTCCAATGCTTCAGTTACCGAAATGCTTCAGTTACCCAAATGCTTCAGTTACCCCAATGCTTCAGTTACCCCAATGCTTCAGTTACCCCAATGCTTCAGTTACTCCAATGCTTCAGTTACCCCAATGCTTCAGTTACCCCAATGCTTCAGTTACCCCAATGCTTCAGTTACCCCCAATGCTTCAGTTACTCCAATGCTTCAGTTACCCCCAAATGCTTCAGTTACCCCAATGCTTCAGTTACCCCAATGCTTCAGTTACCCCAATGCTTCAGTTACTCCAATGCTTCAGTTACCCCAATGCTTCAGTTACCCCCAAATGCTTCAGTTACTCCAATGCTTCAGTTACCCCAATGCTTCAGTTACCCAAATGCTTCAGTTACTCCAATGCTTCAGTTACCCAAATGCTTCAGTTACCCAAATGCTTCAGTTACCCCAATGCTTCAGTTACCCCAATGCTTCAGTTACCCCAATGCTTCAGTTACACAAATGCTTCAGTTACCCCAATGCTTCAGTTACCCCAATGCTTCAGTTACCCCAATGCTTCAGTTACCCCCAATGCTTCAGTTACCCCAATGCTTCAGTTACCCCAATGCTTCAGTTACCCCCAATGCTTCAGTTACCCCAATGCTTCAGTTGCCTCCAATGCTTCAGTTACCCCCAATGCTTCAGTTACTCCAATGCTTCAGTTACCCCAATGCTTCATTTACCCCAATGCTTCGGTTACCCCCAATGCTTCAGTTACCCCCAATGCTTCAGTTACCCCCAATGCTTCAGTTACCCCAATGCTTCAGTTACCCAAATGCTTCAGTTACCCCAATGCTTCAGTTACTCCAATGCTTCAGTTACCCCAATGCTTCAGTTACCCCAATGCTTCAGTTACCCCAATGCTTCAGTTACCCCCAATGCTTCAGTTACCCCCAATGCTTCAGTTACCCCCCAATGCTTCAGTTACCCCAAGGCTTCAGTTACCCCAAGGCTTCAGTTACCCCAATGCTTCAGTTACTCCAATGCTTCAGTTACTCCAATGCTTCAGTTGCCCAATGCTTCAGTTACCCCAATGCTTCAGTTACCCCAATGCTTCAGTTACCCCCCAATGCTTCAGTTACTCCAATGCTTCAGTTACCACAATGCTTCAGTTACTCCAATGCTTTAGTTTCCCCAATGCTTCAGTTACCCGCAATGCTTCAGTTACCCCCAGATGCTTCAGTTACGCCCAATGCTTCAGTTACCCCCAATGCTTCAGTTACCCCAATGCTTCAGTTACCCCAATGCTTCAGTTACCCCAATGCTTCAGTTACCCCAATGCTTCAGTTACTCCAATGCTTCAGTTACCCCAATGCTTCAATTGCCCCCAATGCTTCAGTTACTCCAATGCTTCAGTTACTCCAATGCTTCAGTTACCCCAATGCTTCAGTTACCCCAATGCTTCAGTTACCCCAATGCTTCAGTTACCCCAATGCTTCAGTTACCCCAATGCTTCAGTTACCCCCATGCTTCAGTTGCCCAAAGCTTCAGTTACCCCATGCTTCAGTTGCCGAAATGCTTCAGTTACCCCAATGCTTCAGTTACCCCAATGCTTCAGTTACTCCAATGCTTCAGTTACCCCCATGCTTCAGTTGCCCAAAGCTTCAGTTACCCCAATGCTTCAGTTGCCCAAATGCTTCAGTTACCCCAATGCTTCAGTTACCCCAATGCTTCAATTGCCCCAATGCTTCAGTTGCCCAAATGCTTCAGTTACCCCAATGCTTCAGTTACCCCAATGCTTCAGTTACCCCAATGCTTCAGTTATCCCCAATGCTTCAGTTACCCCAATGCTTCAGTTACCCCAATGCTTCAGTTACCCCCAATCCTTCAGTTATCCCCAATCCTTCAGTTATCCCCAATGCTTCAGTTACCCCAATGCTTCAGTTACCCCAATGCTTCAGTTACCCACAATGCTTCAGTTATCCCCAATGCTTCAGTTACCCCAATGCTTCAATTGCCCCCAATGCTTCAGTTGCCCAATGCTTCAGTTACCCCCAATGCTTCAGTTGCCCCCAATGCTTCAGTTACACCAATGCTTCAGTTACCCCCAATGCTTCAGTTACCCCATGCTTCAGTTACCCCCAAATTCTTCAGTTACCCCAATGCTTCAGTTACCCCAATGCTTCAGTTACCCCAATGCTTCAGTTACCCCAATGCTTCAGTTACCCCAATGCTTCAGTTACCCCAATGCTTCAGTTACCCAAATGCTTCAGTTACTCCAATGCTTCGGTTACCCCAATGCTTCGCTTACCCCAATGCTTCGGTTACCCCAATGCTTCGGTTACCCCAATGCTTCAGTTACCCCAATGCTTCAGTTACCCCAATGCTTCAGTTACCCCCAATGCTTCAGTTACCCCAATGCTTCAGTTACCCCAATGCTTCAGTTACTCCAATGCTTCAGTTACCCCAATGCTTCAGTTACCCCAATGCTTCAGTTACCCCAATGTTTCAGTTACCCCCAATGCTTCAGTTACCCCCAATGCTTCAGTTACCCCCCAATGCTTCAGTTACCCCAATGCTTCAGTTACCCCAAGGCTTCAGTTACCCCAATGCTTCAGTTACTCCAATGCTTCAGTTACTCCAATGCTTCAGTTGCCCAATGCTTCAGTTACCCCAATGCTTCAGTTACCCCAATGCTTCAGTTACCCCAATGCTTCAGTTACCCCCCAATGCTTCAGTTACCCCAATGCTTCAGTTACCACAATGCTTCAGTTACTCCAATGCTTTAGTTTCCCCAATGCTTCAGTTACCCGCAATGCTTCAGTTACCCCCAATGCTTCAGTTACCCCAATGCTTCAGTTACCCCAATGCTTCAGTTACCCCAATGCTTCAGTTACCCCAATGCTTCAGTTACCCCAATGCTTCAGTTACTCCAATGCTTCAGTTACCCCAATGCTTCAATTGCCCCCAATGCTTCAGTTACTCCAATGCTTCAGTTACCCCAATGCTTCAGTTACCCCAATGCTTCAGTTACCCCAATGCTTCAGTTACCCCAATGCTTCAGTTACCCCAATGCTTCAGTTACCCCCATGCTTCAGTTGCCCAAAGCTTCAGTTACCCCATGCTTCAGTTGCCGAAATGCTTCAGTTACCCCAATGCTTCAGTTACCCCAATGCTTCAGTTACCCCCATGCTTCAGTTGCCCAAAGCTTCAGTTACCCCAATGCTTCAGTTGCCCCAATGCTTCAGTTACCCCAATGCTTCAGTTACCCCAATGCTTCAATTGCCCCAATGCTTCAGTTGCCCAAATGCTTCAGTTACCCCAATGCTTCAGTTACCCCAATGCTTCAGTTACCCCAATGCTTCAGTTACCCCAATGCTTCAGTTACCCCCAATCCTTCAGTTATCCCCAATGCTTCAGTTACCCCAATGCTTCAGTTACCCCAATGCTTCAGTTACCCACAATGCTTCAGTTATCCCCAATGCTTCAGTTACCCCAATGCTTCAATTGCCCCCAATGCTTCAGTTGCCCAATGCTTCAGTTACCCCCAATGCTTCAGTTGCCCCCAATGCTTCAGTTACACCAATGCTTCAGTTACCCCCAATGCTTCAGTTACCCCATGCTTCAGTTACCACCAAATGCTTCAGTTACTCCAATGCTTCAGTTACCCCCAAATGCTTCAGTTACCCCAATGCTTCAGTTACCCCAATGCTTCAGTTACCCCAATGCTTCAGTTACCGCAATGCTTCAGTTACCCCAATACTTCAGTTACCCAAATGCTTCAGTTACTCCAATGCTTCGGTTACCCCAATGCTTCGGTTACCACAATGCTTCAGTTACACCAATGCTTTAGTTTCCCCAATGCTTCAGTTACCCGCAATGCTTCAGTTACCCCCAGATGCTTCAGTTACCCCCAATGCTTCAGTTACCCCCAATGCTTCAGTTACCCCAATGCTTCAGTTACCCCAATGCTTCAGTTACCCCAATGCTTCAGTTACCCCAATGCTTCAGTTACTCCAATGCTTCAGTTACCCCAATGCTTCAATTGCCCCCAATGCTTCAGTTACTCCAATGCTTCAGTTACTCCAATGCTTCAGTTACCCCAATGCTTCAGTTACCCCAATGCTTCAGTTAAACCAATGCTTCAGTTCCCCCAATGCTTCAGTTACCCCAATGCTTCAGTTACCCCCATGCTTCAGTTGCCCAAAGCTTCAGTTACCCCATGCTTCAGTTACCCCAATGCTTCAGTTACCCCAATGCTTCAGTTATCCCCAATGCTTCAGTTACCCCAATGCTTCAGTTACCCCAATGCTTCAGTTACCCCCAATGCTTCAGTTATCCCCAATGCTTCAGTTACCCCAATGCTTCAGTTACCCCAATGCTTCAGTTACCCCAATGCTTCAGTTACCCCCAATGCTTCAGTTATCCCCAATGCTTCAGTTACCCCAATGCTTCAATTGCCCCCAATGCTTCAGTTGCCCAATGCTTCAGTTACCCCCAATGCTTCAGTTGCCCCCAATGCTTCAGTTACACCAATGCTTCAGTTACCCCCAATGCTTCAGTTACCCCATGCTTCAGTTACCCCCAAATGCTTCAGTTACTCCAATGCTTCAGTTACCCCCAAATGCTTCAGTTACCCCAATGCTTCAATTACCCCAATGCTTCAGTTACCCCAATGCTTCAGTTACCCCAATGCTTCAGTTACCCCAATGCTTCAGTTACCCAAATGCTTCAGTTACTCCAATGCTTCAGTTACCCCAATGCTTCAGTTACCCCAATGCTTCGGTTACCCCAATGCTTCAGTTACCCCAATGCTTCAGTTACCCCAATGCTTCAGTTACCCCCAATGCTTCAGTTACCCCAATGCTTCAGTTACCCCAATGCTTCAGTTACCCCAATGCTTCAGTTACCCCAATGCTTCAGTTACCCCCAATGCTTCAGTTACCCCAATGCTTCAGTTGCCTCCAATGCTTCAGTTACCTCCAATGCTTCAGTTACTCCAATGCTTCAGTTACCCCAATGCTTCATTTACCCCAATGCTTCGGTTACACCCAATGCTTCAGTTACCCCCAATGCTTCAGTTACCCCCAATGCTTCAGTTACCCCAATGCTTCAGTTACCCCAATGCTTCAGTTACCCAAATGCTTCAGTTACCCCAATGCTTCAGTTACTCCAATGCTTCAGTTACCCCAATGCTTCAGTTACCCCAATGCTTCAGTTACCCCAATGCTTCAGTTACCCCCAATGCTTCAGTTACCCCCAATGCTTCAGTTACCCCCCAATGCTTCAGTTACCCCAATGCTTCAGTTACCCCAATGCTTCAGTTACCCACAATGCTTCAGTTATCCCCAGTGCTTCAGTTACCCCAATGCTTCAATTGCCCCCAATGCTTCAGTTGCCCAATGCTTCAGTTACCCCCAATGCTTCAGTTGCCCCCAATGCTTCAGTTACACCAATGCTTCAGTTACCCCCAATGCTTCAGTTACCCCATGCTTCAGTTACCCCCAAATGCTTCAGTTACTCCAATGCTTCAGTTACCCCCAAATGCTTCAGTTACCCCAATGCTTCAGTTACCCCAATGCTTCAGTTACCCCAATGCTTCAGTTACCCCAATGCTTCAGTTACCCCAATGCTTCAGTTACCCAAATGCTTCAGTTACTCCAATGCTTCAGTTACCCCAATGCTTCGGTTACCCCAATGCTTCGGTTACCCCAATGCTTCAGTTACCCCAATGCTTCGGTTACCCCAATGCTTCAGTTACCCCAATGCTTCAGTTACCCCCAATGCTTCAGTTACCCCAATGCTTCAGTTACCCCAATGCTTCAGTTACCCAAATGCTTCAGTTACCCCAATGCTTCAGTTACTCCAATGCTTCAGTTACCCCAATGCTTCAGTTACCCCAATGCTTCAGTTACCCCAATGCTTCAGTTACCCCCAATGCTTCAGTTACCCCCAATGCTTCAGTTACCCCCCAATGCTTCAGTTACCCCAATGCTTCAGTTACCCCAAGGCTTCAGTTACCCCAATGCTTCAGTTACCCCAATGCTTCAGTTACTCCAATGCTTCAGTTACTCCAATGCTTCAGTTGCCCAATGCTTCAGTTACCCCAATGCTTCAGTTACCCCAATGCTTCAGTTACCCCCCAATGCTTCAGTTACCCCAATGCTTCAGTTACCACAATGCTTCAGTTACTCCAATGCTTTAGTTTCCCCAATGCTTCAGTTACCCGCAATGCTTCAGTTACCCCCAGATGCTTCAGTTACCCCCAATGCTTCAGTTACCCCCAATGCTTCAGTTACCCCAATGCTTCAGTTACCGCAATGCTTCAGTTACCCCAATGCTTCAGTTACCCCAATGCTTCAGTTACTCCAATGCTTCAGTTACCCCAATGCTTCAATTGCCCCCAATGCTTCAGTTACTCCAATGCTTCAGTTACTCCAATGCTTCAGTTACCCCAATGCTTCAGTTACCCCAATGCCTCAGTTACCCCAATGCTTCAGTTACCCCAATGCTTCAGTTACCCCAATGCTTCAGTTACCCCCATGCTTCAGTTACCCCCATGCTTCAGTTGCCCAAAGCTTCAGTTACCCCATGCTTCAGTTGCCGAAATGCTTCAGTTACCCCAATGCTTCAGTTACCCCAATGCTTCAGTTACCCCCAATGCTTCAGTTACCCCAATGCTTCAGTTACCCCAATGCTTCAGTTACCCCCAATGCTTCAGTTACCCCAATGCTTCAGTTACTCCAATGCTTCAGTTACCCCAATGCTTCAGTTACCCCAATGCTTCAGTTACTCCAATGCTTCAGTTACCCCAATGCTTCAGTTACCCCAATGCTTCAGTTACCCCCAATGCTTCAGTTACCCCAATGCTTCAGTTACCCCAATGCTTCAGTTACTCCAATGCTTCAGTTACCCCCCAATGTTTCAGTTACTCCAATGCTTCAATTACCCCAATGCTTCAGTTACCCCAATGCTTCAGTTACCCCAATGCTTCAGTAACCCCCAATGCTTCAGTTACCCCCAATGCTTGTTACCCCAATGCTTCAGGTACCCCCAATGCTTCAGTTACCCCCAGATGCTTCAGTTACCCCAATGCTTCAGTTGCCCCAATGCTTCAGTAACTCCAATGCTTCAGTTACCCCAATGCTTCAGTGACCCCCAATGCTTCAGTTACCCCCATGCTTCAGTTGCCCAATGCTTCAGTTACCCCCAATGCTTCATTTACCCCAATGCTTCAGTTACCCCCCAATGCTTCAGTTACTCCAATGCTTCAGTTACCCCCAATGCTTCAGTTACCCCAATGCTTCAGTTACCCCCAGATGCTTCAGTTACCCCCAATGCTTCAGTTACCCCCAATGCTTCAGTTACCCCAATGCTTCAGTTACCCCAATGTTTCAGTTACCCCAATGCTTCCGTTACCCCAATGCTTCAGTTACCCCAATGCCTCAGTTACTCCAATGCTTCAGTTACTCCAATGCTTCAGTTACTCCAATGCTTTAGTGACTCCAATGCTTCAGTTACTCCAATGCTTCAGTTACCCCAAAGCTTCAGTTACCCCAATGCTTCAGTTACCCCAATGCTTCAGTTACCCCAATGCTTCAGTTACCTCAATACTTCAATTGCCCCCAAAGCTTCAGTTACTCACATGCTTCAGTTACCCCCCAATGCTTCAGTTACTCCAATGCTTCAGTTACCCCCAAATGCTTCAGTTACCCCAATGCTTCAGTTACCCCAATGCTTCAGTTACCCCAATGCTTCAGTTACCCCCAATGCTTCAGTTACCCCCAATGCTTCAGTTACCCCCCAATGCTTCAGTTACCCCAATGCTTCAGTTACCCCAATGCTTCAGTTACCCACAATGCTTCAGTTATCCCCAGTGCTTCAGTTACCCCAATGCTTCAATTGCCCCCAATGCTTCAGTTGCCCAATGCTTCAGTTACCCCCAATGCTTCAGTTGCCCCCAATGCTTCAGTTACACCAATGCTTCAGTTACCCCCAATGCTTCAGTTACCCCCAATGCTTCAGTTACCCCATGCTTCAGTTACCCCCAAATGCTTCAGTTACTCCAATGCTTCAGTTACCCCCAAATGCTTCAGTTACCCCAATGCTTCAGTTACCCCAATGCTTCAGTTACCCCAATGCTTCAGTTACCCCAATGCTTCAGTTACCCAAATGCTTCAGTTACTCCAATGCTTCAGTTACCCCAATGCTTCGGTTACCCCAATGCTTCGGTTACCCCAATGCTTCAGTTACCCCAATGCTTCGGTTACCCCAATGCTTCAGTTACCCCAATGCTTCAGTTACCCCCAATGCTTCAGTTACCCCAATGCTTCAGTTACCCCAATGCTTCAGTTACCCAAATGCTTCAGTTACCCCAATGCTTCAGTTACTCCAATGCTTCAGTTACCCCAATGCTTCAGTTACCCCAATGCTTCAGTTACCCCAATGCTTCAGTTACCCCCAATGCTTCAGTTACCCCCAATGCTTCAGTTACCCCCCAATGCTTCAGTTACCCCAATGCTTCAGTTACCCCAAGGCTTCAGTTACCCCAATGCTTCAGTTACCCCAATGCTTCAGTTACTCCAATGCTTCAGTTACTCCAATGCTTCAGTTGCCCAATGCTTCAGTTACCCCAATGCTTCAGTTACCCCAATGCTTCAGTTACCCCCCAATGCTTCAGTTACCCCAATGCTTCAGTTACTCCAATGCTTTAGTTTCCCCAATGCTTCAGTTACCCGCAATGCTTCAGTTACCCCCAGATGCTTCAGTTACCCCCAATGCTTCAGTTACCCCCAATGCTTCAGTTACCCCAATGCTTCAGTTACCCCAATGCTTCAGTTACCCCAATGCTTCAGTTACCCCAATGCTTCAGTTACTCCAATGCTTCAGTTACCCCAATGCTTCAATTGCCCCCAATGCTTCAGTTACTCCAATGCTTCAGTTACTCCAATGCTTCAGTTACCCCAATGCTTCAGTTACCCCAATGCTTCAGTTACCCCAATGCTTCAGTTACCCCAATGCTTCAGTTACCCCAATGCTTCAGTTACCCCCATGCTTCAGTTACCCCCATGCTTCAGTTGCCCAAAGCTTCAGTTACCCCATGCTTCAGTTGCCGAAATGCTTCAGTTACCCCAATGCTTCAGTTACCCCAATGCTTCAGTTACCCCCAATGCTTCAGTTACCCCAATGCTTCAGTTACCCCAATGCTTCAGTTACCCCCAATGCTTCAGTTACCCCAATGCTTCAGTTACTCCAATGCTTCAGTTACCCCAATGCTTCAGTTACCCCAATGCTTCAGTTACCCCAATGCTTCAGTTACTCCAATGCTTCAGTTACCCCAATGCTTCAGTTACCCCAATGCTTCAGTTACCCCCAATGCTTCAGTTACCCCAATGCTTCAGTTACCCCAATGCTTCAGTTACTCCAATGCTTCAGTTACCCCCCAATGTTTCAGTTACTCCAATGCTTCAATTACTCCAATGCTTCAGTTACCCCAATGCTTCAGTTACCCCAATGCTTCAGTTACCCCAATGCTTCAGTAACCCCCAATGCTTCAGTTACCCCCAATGCTTGTTACCCCAATGCTTCAGGTACCCCCAATGCTTCAGTTACCCCCAGATGCTTCAGTTACCCCAATGCTTCAGTTGCCCCAATGCTTCAGTAACTCCAATGCTTCAGTTACCCCAATGCTTCAGTGACCCCCAATGCTTCATTTACCCCAATGCTTCAGTTACCCCCCAATGCTTCAGTTACTCCAATGCTTCAGTTACCCCCAATGCTTCAGTTACCCCAATGCTTCAGTTACCCCCAGATGCTTCAGTTACCCCCAATGCTTCAGTTACCCCCAATGCTTCAGTTACCCCAATGCTTCAGTTACCCCAATGTTTCAGTTACCCCAATGCTTCCGTTACCCCAATGCTTCAGTTACCCCAATGCCTCAGTTACTCCAATGCTTCAGTTACTCCAATGCTTCAGTTACCCCAATGCTTCAGTTACCCCAATGTTTCAGTTACCCCAATGCTTCCGTTACCCCAATGCTTCAGTTACCCCAATGCCTCAGTTACCCCAATGCTTCAGTTACCCCAAAGCTTCAGTTACCCCAATGCTTCAGTTACCCCAATGCTTCAGTTACCCCAATGCTTCAGTTACCCCAATACTTCAATTGCCCCCAAAGCTTCAGTTACTCACATGCTTCAGTTACCCCCCAATGCTTCAGTTACTCCAATGCTTCAGTTACCCCCAAATGCTTCAGTTACCCCAATGCTTCAGTTACGCCAATGCTTCAGTTACCCCAATGCTTCAGTTACCCCAATGCTTCAGTTACTCCAATGCTTCAGTTACCCCAATGCTTCAGTTACCCAAATGCTTCAGTTACTCCAATGCTTCAGTTACCCCAATGCTTCAGTTACCCCAATGCTTCAGTTACCCCAATGCTTCAGTTACCCCAATGCTTCAGTTACCCCAATGCTTCAGTTACCCCCAAATGCTTCAGTTACTCCAATGCTTCAGTTACCCCAATGCTTCAGTTACCCAAATGCTTCAGTTACTCCATTGCTTCAGTTACCCAAATGCTTCAGTTACCCAAATGCTTCAGTTACCCCAATGCTTCAGTTACCCCAATGCTTCAGTTACCCCAATGCTTCAGTTACCCCAATGCTTCAGTTACCCCAATGCTTCAGTTACCCAAATGCTTCAGTTACTCCAATGCTTCAGTTACCCCAATGCTTCAGTTACCCCAATGCTTCAGTTACCCCAATGCTTCAGTTACCCCCAATGCTTCAGTTACCCCAATGCTTCAGTTACCCCAATGCTTCAGTTACCCCCAATGCTTCAGTTACCCCAATGCTTCAGTTGCCTCCAATGCTTCAGTTACCCCCAATGCTTCAGCTACTCCAATGCTTCAGTTACCCCATTGCTTCATTTACCCCAATGCTTCGGTTACCCCCAATGCTTCAGTTACCCCCAATGCTTCAGTTACCCCCAATGCTTCAGTTACCCCAATGCTTCAGTTACCCCAATGCTTCAGTTACCCCAATGCTTCAGTTACTCCAATGCTTCAGTTACCCCAATGCTTCAGTTACCCCAATGCTTCAGCTACCCCAATGCTTCAGCTACCCCAATGCTTCAGTTACCCCCAATGCTTCAGTTACCCCCAATGCTTCAGTTACCCCAATGCTTCAGTTACCCCAATGCTTCAGTTACCCCAATGCTTCAGTTACCCCAATGCTTCAGTTACCCCCAATGCTTCAGTTACCCCAATGCTTCAGTTACCCCAATGCTTCAGTTACCCCAATGCTTCAGTTACCCCAATGCTTCAGTTACCCCAATGCTTCAGTTACCCCAATGCTTCAGTTACCCCAATGCTTCAGTTACCCCAATGCTTCAGTTACCCCAATGCTTCAGTTACCCCCAATGCTTCAGTTACCCCCAATGCTTCAGTTACCCCCCAATGCTTCAGTTACCCACCAATGCTTCAGTTACCCAAATGCTTCAGTTACTCCAATGCTTCAGTTACCCAAATGCTTCAGTTACGCAAATGCTTCAGTTACCCCAATGCTTCAGTTACCCCAATGCTTCAGTTACCCCAATGCTTCAGTTACCCAAATGCTTCAGTTACTCCAATGCTTCAGTTACCCCAATGCTTCAGTTACCCCAATGCTTCAGTTACCCCAATGCTTCAGTTACCCCAATGCTTCAGTTACCCCCAATGCTTCAGTTACCCCAATGCTTCAGTTACCCCAATGCTTCAGTTACCCCAATGCTTCAGTTACCCCCAATGCTTCAGTTGCCTCCAATGCTTCAGTTACCCCCAATGCTTCAGTTACTCCAATGCTTCAGTTACCCCAATGCTTCATTTACCCCAATGCTTCGGTTACCCCCAATGCTTCAGTTACCCCCAATGCTTCAGTTACCCCCAATGCTTCAGTTACCCCAATGCTTGAGTTACCCAAATGCTTCAGTTACCCCAATGCTTCAGTTACTCCAATGCTTCAGTTACCCCAATGCTTCAGTTACCCCAATGCTTCAGCTACCCCAATGCTTCAGTAACCCCAATGCTTCAGTTACCCCAATGCTTCAGTTACCCCAATGCTTCAGTTAACCACAATGCTTCAGTTATCCCCAATGCTTCAGTTACCCCAATGCTTCAATTGCCCCCAATGCTTCAGTTGCCCAATGCTTCAGTTACCCCCAATGCTTCAGTTGCCCCCAATGCTTCAGTTACACCAATGCTTCAGTTACCCCCAATGCTTCAGTTACCCCATGCTTCAGTTACCCCCAAATGCTTCAGTTACTCCAATGCTTCAGTTACCCCCAAATGCTTCAGTTACCCCAATGCTTCAGTTACCCCAATGCTTCAGTTACCCCAATGCTTCAGTTACCCCAATGCTTCAGTTACCCCAATGCTTCAGTTACCCAAATGCTTCAGTTACTCCAATGCTTCAGTTACCCCAATGCTTCGGTTACCCCAATGCTTCGGTTACCCCAATGCTTCAGTTACCCCAATGCTTCGGTTACCCCAATGCTTCAGTTACCCCAATGCTTCAGTTACCCCCAGTGCTTCAGTTACCCCAATGCTTCAGTTACCCCAATGCTTCAGTTACCCAAATGCTTCAGTTACCCCAATGCTTCAGTTACTCCAATGCTTCAGTTACCCCAATGCTTCAGTTACCCCAATGCTTCAGTTACCCCAATGCTTCAGTTACCCCCAATGCTTCAGTTACCCCCAATGCTTCAGTTACCCCCCAATGCTTCAGTTACCCCAATGCTTCAGTTACCCCAAGGCTTCAGTTACCCCAATGCTTCAGTTACCCCAATGCTTCAGTTACTCCAATGCTTCAGTTACTCCAATGCTTCAGTTGCCCAATGCTTCAGTTACCCCAATGCTTCAGTTACCCCAATGCTTCAGTTACCCCCCAATGCTTCAGTTACCCCAATGCTTCAGTTACCACAATGCTTCAGTTACTCCAATGCTTTAGTTTCCCCAATGCTTCAGTTACCCGCAATGCTTCAGTTACCCCCAGATGCTTCAGTTACCCCCAATGCTTCAGTTACCCCCAATGCTTCAGTTACCCCAATGCTTCAGTTACCCCAATGCTTCAGTTACCCCAATGCTTCAGTTACCCCAATGCTTCAGTTACTCCAATGCTTCAGTTACCCCAATGCTTCAATTGCCCCCAATGCTTCAGTTACCCCAATGCTTCAGTTACCCCAAGGCTTCAGTTACCCCAATGCTTCAGTTACCCCAATGCTTCAGTTACTCCAATGCTTCAGTTACTCCAATGCTTCAGTTACCCAAATGCTTCAGTTACCCAAATGCTTCAGTTACCCCAATGCTTCAGTTACCCCAATGCTTCAGTTACCCCAATGCTTCAGTTACCCCAATGCTTCAGTTACCCAAATGCTTCAGTTACTCCAATGCTTCAGTTACCCCAATGCTTCAGTTACCCCAATGCTTCAGTTACCCCAATGCTTCAGTTACCCCAATGCTTCAGTTACCCCCAATGCTTCAGTTACCCCAATGCTTCAGTTACCCCAATGCTTCAGTTACCCCCAATGCTTCAGTTACCCCAATGCTTCAGTTGCCTCCAATGCTTCAGTTACCCCCAATGCTTCAGTTACTCCAATGCTTCAGTTACCCCAATGCTTCATTTACCCCAATGCTTCGGTTACCCCCAATGCTTCAGTTACCCCCAATGCTTCAGTTACCCCCAATGCTTCAGTTACCCCAATGCTTCAGTTACCCAAATGCTTCAGTTACCCCAATGCTTCAGTTACTCCAATGCTTCAGTTACCCCAATGCTTCAGTTACCCCAATGCTTCAGCTACCCCAATGCTTCAGCTACCCCAATGCTTCAGTTACCCCCAATGCTTCAGTTACCCCCAATGCTTCAGTTACCCCCAATGCTTCAGTTACCCCAATGCTTCAGTTACCCCAATGCTTCAGTTACCCCAATGCTTCAGTTACCCCCAATGCTTCAGTTACCCCCAATGCTTCAGTTACCCCAATGCTTCAGTTACCCCAATGCTTCAGTTACCCCAATGCTTCAGTTACCCCAATGCTTCAGTTACCCCAATGCTTCAGTTACCCCAATGCTTCAGTTACCCCAATGCTTCAGTTACCCCCAATGCTTCAGTTACCCCCAATGCTTCAGTTACCCCCCAATGCTTCAGTTACCCCCCAATGCTTCAGTTACCCAAATGCTTCAGTTACCCCAATGCTTCAGTTACCCCAATGCTTCAGTTACCCAAATGCTTCAGTTACTCCAATGCTTCAGTTACACCAATGCTTCAGTTACCCCAATGCTTCAGTTACCCCAATGCTTCAGTTACCCCAATGCTTCAGTTACCCCCAATGCTTCAGTTACCCCAATGCTTCAGTTACCCCAATGCTTCAGTTACCCCAATGCTTCAGTTACCCCCAATGCTTCAGTTACCCCAATGCTTCAGTTGCCTCCAATGCTTCAGTTACCCCCAATGCTTCAGTCACTCCAATGCTTCAGTTACCCCAATGCTTCATTTACCCCAATGCTTCGGTTACCCCCAATGCTTCAGTTACCCCCAATGCTTCAGTTACCCCCAATGCTTCAGTTACCCCAATGCTTCAGTTACCCAAATGCTTCAGTTACCCCAATGCTTCAGTTACTCCAATGCTTCAGTTACCCCAATGCTTCAGTTACCCCAATGCTTCAGCTACCCCAATGCTTCAGTTACCCCAATGCTTCAGTTACCCCCCAATGCTTCAGTTACCCCAATGCTTCAGTTACCCACAATGCTTCAGTTATCCCCAATGCTTCAGTTACCCCAATGCTTCAATTGCCCCCAATGCTTCAGTTGCCCAATGCTTCAGTTACCCCCAATGCTTCAGTTGCCCCCAATGCTTCAGTTACCCCAATGCTTCAGTTACCCCCAATGCTTCAGTTACCCCAATGCTTCAGTTACCCCAATGCTTCAGTTACCCCCAATGCTTCAGTTACCCCAATGCTTCAGTTACCCCAATGCTTCAGTTACCCCAATGCTTCAGTTACCCCAATGCTTCAGTTACCCCCAATGCTTCAGTTACCCCCAATGCTTCAGTTACCCCCAATGCTTCAGTTACCCCAATGCTTCAGTTACCCCAATGCTTCAGTTAACCACAATGCTTCAGTTATCCCCAATGCTTCAGTTACCCCAATGCTTCAATTGCCCCCAATGCTTCAGTTGCCCAATGCTTCAGTTACCCCCAATGCTTCAGTTACTCCAATGCTTCAGTTACCCCCAATGCTTCAGTTACTCCAATGCTTCAGTTACCCCAATGCTTCATTTACCCCAATGCTTCGGTTACCCCCAATGCTTCAGTTACCCCCAATGCTTCAGTTACCCCCAATGCTTCAGTTACCCCAATGCTTCAGTTACCCAAATGCTTCAGTTACCCCAATGCTTCAGTTACTCCAATGCTTCAGTTACTCCAATGCTTCAGTTACCCCAATGCTTCAGCTACCCCAATGCTTCAGCTACCCCAATGCTTCAGTTACCCCCAATGCTTCAGTTACCCCCAATGCTTCAGTTACCCCCAATGCTTCAGTTACCCCAATGCTTCAGTTACCCCAATGCTTCAGTTACCCCAATGCTTCAGTTACCCCCAATGCTTCAGTTACCCCCAATGCTTCAGTTACCCCCAATGCTTCAGTTACCCCAATGCTTCAGTTACCCCAATGCTTCAGTTACCCCAATGCTTCAGTTACCCCAATGCTTCAGTTACCCCAATGCTTCAGTTACCCCTAATGCTTCAGTTACCCCCAATGCTTCAGTTACCCCCCAATGCTTCAGTTACCCACCAATGCTTCAGTTACCCAAATGCTTCAGTTACTCCAATGCTTCAGTTACCCAAATGCTTCAGTTACCCAAATGCTTCAGTTACCCCAATGCTTCAGTTACCCCAATGCTTCAGTTACCCCAATGCTTCAGTTACCCAAATGCTTCAGTTACTCCAATGCTTCAGTTACACCAATGCTTCAGTTACCCCAATGCTTCAGTTACCCCAATGCTTCAGTTACCCCAATGCTTCAGTTACCCCCAATGCTTCAGTTACCCCAATGCTTCAGTTACCCCAATGCTTCAGTTACCCCAATGCTTCAGTTACCCCCAATGCTTCAGTTACCCCAATGCTTCAGTTGCCTCCAATGCTTCAGTTACCCCCAATGCTTCAGTCACTCCAATGCTTCAGTTACCCCAATGCTTCATTTACCCCAATGCTTCGGTTACCCCCAATGCTTCAGTTACCCCCAATGCTTCAGTTACCCCCAATGCTTCAGTTACCCCAATGCTTCAGTTACCCAAATGCTTCAGTTACCCCAATGCTTCAGTTACTCCAATGCTTCAGTTACCCCAATGCTTCAGTTACCCCAATGCTTCAGCTACCCCAATGCTTCAGTTACCCCAATGCTTCAGTTACCCCCCAATGCTTCAGTTACCCCAATGCTTCAGTTACCCACAATGCTTCAGTTATCCCCAATGCTTCAGTTACCCCAATGCTTCAATTGCCCCCAATGCTTCAGTTGCCCAATGCTTCAGTTACCCCCAATGCTTCAGTTGCCCCCAATGCTTCAGTTACCCCAATGCTTCAGTTACCCCCAATGCTTCAGTTACCCCAATGCTTCAGTTACCCCAATGCTTCAGTTACCCCCAATGCTTCAGTTACCCCAATGCTTCAGTTACTCCAATGCTTCAGTTACCCCAATGCTTCAGTTACCCCAATGCTTCAGTTACTCCAATGCTTCAGTTACCCCAATGCTTCAGTTAATCCAATGCTTCAGTTACCCCCAATGCTTCAGTTACCCCAATGCTTCAGTTACTCCAATGCTTCAGTTACCCCCCAATGTTTCAGTTACTCCAATGCTTCAATTACTCCAATGCTTCAGTTACCCCAATGCTTCAGTTACCCCAATGCTTCAGTTACCCCAATGCTTCAGTAACCCCCAATGCTTCAGTTACCCCCAATGCTTGTTACCCCAATGCTTCAGGTACCCCCAATGCTTCAGTTACCCCTAGATGCTTCAGTTACCCCAATGCTTCAGTTGCCCCAATGCTTCAGTAACTCCAATGCTTCAGTTACCCCAATGCTTCAGTGACCCCCAATGCTTCAGTTACCCCCATGCTTCAGTTCCCCAATGCTTCAGTTACCCCCAATGCTTCAGTTACCCCAATGCTTCAGTTACCCCCCAATGCTTCAGTTACTCCAATGCTTCAGTGACCCCCAATGCTTCAGTTACCCCCAATGCTTCAGTTACCCCCAGATGCTTCAGCTACCCCAATGCTTCAGTTACCCCCAATGCTTCAGTTACCCCAATGCTTCAGTTCCCCCAATGTTTCAGTTACCCCAATGCTTCAGTTACCCCAATGCTTCAGTTACCCCAATGCCTCAGTTACTCCAATCCTTCAATTGCTCCAATGCTTCAGTTACTCCAATGCTTCCGTGACTCCAATGCTTCAGTTACTCCAATGCTTCAGTTACCCCAAAGCTTCAGTAACCCCAATGCTTCAGTTACCCCAATGCTTCAGTTACCCCAATGCTTCAATTGCCCCCAAAGCTTCAGTTACTCCAATGCTTCAGTTACCCCCAATGCTTCAGTTACCCCAATGCTTCAGTTACCCCAATGCTTCAGTTACCCCTAATGCTTCAGTTACCCCAATGCTTCAGTTACCCCAATGCTTCAGTTAGCCCAATGCTTCACTTACGCAACCCTTCAGTTACCCCAATGCTTCAATTGCCCCCAATACTTCAGTTACCCCAATGCTTCAGTTACCCCCAATGCTTCAGTTACCCCAATGCTTCAGTTACCCCAATGCTTCAGTTACCCCAATGCTTCAGTTACCCCTAAATGCTTCAGTTACCCCAATGCTTCAGTTACCCCAATGCTTCAGTTAGCTCCAAATGCTTCAGTTACCCCCAAATGCTTCAGTTACCCCCAAATGCTTCAGTTACTCCAATGCTTCAGTTACCTCAATGCTTCAGTTACCCCAATGCTTCAGTTACCCCCCAATGTTTCAGTTACTCCAATGCTTCAATTACTCCAATGCTTCAGTTACCCCAATGCTTCAGTTACCCCAATGCTTCAGTTACCCCAATGCTTCAGTAACCCCCAATGCTTCAGTTACACCCAATGCTTGTTACCGCAATGCTTCAGGTACCCCCAATGCTTCAGTTACCCCTAGATGCTTCAGTTACACCAATGCTTCAGTTGCCCCAATGCTTCAGTAACTCCAATGCTTCAGTTACCCCAATGCTTCAGTGACCCCCAATGCTTCAGTTACCCCCATGCTTCAGTAGCCCAATGCTTCAGTTACCTCAATGCTTCAGTTACTCCAATGCTTCAGTTACCCCCCAATGTTTCAGTTACTCCAATGCTTCAATTACTCCAATGCTTCAGTTACCCCAATGCTTCAGTTACCCCAAAGCTTCAGTTACCCCAATGCTTCAGTTACCCCAATGCTTCAGTTACCCCCAATGCTTCAGTTACACCCAATGCTTGTTACCGCAATGCTTCAGGTACCCCCAATGCTTCAGTTACCCCTAGATGCTTCAGTTACACCAATGCTTCAGTTGCCCCAATGCTTCAGTAACTCCAATGCTTCAGTTACCCCAATGCTTCAGTGACCCCCAATGCTTCAGTTACCCCCATGCTTCAGTTGCCCAATGCTTCAGTTACCCCCAATGCTTCAGTTACCCCAATGCTTCAGTTACCCCCCAATGCTTCAGTTACTCCAATGCTTCAGTTACCCCCAATGCTTCAGTTACCCCCAATGCTTCAGTTACCCCCAGATGCTTCAGCTACCCCCAATGCTTCAGTTACCCCCAATGCTTCAGTTACCCCAATGCTTCAGTTACCCCAATGTTTCAGTTACCCCAATGCTTCAGTTACCCCAATGCTTCAGTTACCCCAATGCCTCAGTTACTCCAATGCTTCAGTTACTCCAATGCTTCAGTTACTCCAATGCTTCCGTGACTCCAATGCTTCAGTTACTCCAATGCTTCAGTTACCCCAAAGCTTCAGTTACCCCAATGCTTCAGTTACCCCAATGCTTCAGTTACCCCAATGCTTCAATTGCCCCCAAAGCTTCAGTTACTCCAATGCTTCAGTTACCCCCAATGCTTCAGTTACCCCAATGCTTCAGTTACCCCAATGCTTCAGTTACACCTAATGCTTCAGTTACCCTAATGCTTCAGTTACCCCAATGCTTTAGTTACCCCAATGCTTCAGTTACGCAACCCTTCAGTTACCCCAATGCTTCAATTGCCCCCAATACTTCAGTTACCCCAATGCTTCAGTTACCCCCAATGCTTCAGTTACCCAAATGCTTCAGTTACCCCAATGCTTCAGTTACCCCAATGCTTCAGTTACCCCTAAATGCTTCAGTTACCCCAATGCTTCAGTTACCCCCAAATGCTTCAGTTACTCCAATGCTTCAGTTACCTCAATGCTTCAGTTACTCCAATGCTTCAGTTACTCCAATGATTCAGTTACCCCCAATGCTTCAGTTACACCAATGCTTCAGTTACCCCAATGCTTCAGTTACTCCAATGCTTCAGTTACCCCAATGCTTCAGTTACTCCAATGCTTCAGTTACCCCAATGCTTCAGTTACCCCCAATGCTTCAGTTACCCCAATGCTTCAGTTACCCCAATGCTTCAGTTACCCCCAATGCTTCAGTTACCCCAATGCTTCAGTTACTCCAATGCTTCAGTTACCCCAATGCTTCAGTTACCCCAATGCTTCAGTTACTCCAATGCTTCAGTTACCCCAATGCTTCAGTTAATCCAATGCTTCAGTTACCCCCAATGCTTCAGTTACCCCAATGCTTCAGTTACTCCAATGCTTCAGTTACCCCCCAATGTTTCAGTTACTCCAATGCTTCAATTACTCCAATGCTTCAGTTACCCCAATGCTTCAGTTACCCCAATGCTTCAGTTACCCCAATGCTTCAGTAACCCCCAATGCTTCAGTTACCCCCAATGCTTGTTACCCCAATGCTTCAGGTACCCCCAATGCTTCAGTTACCCCTAGATGCTTCAGTTACCCCAATGCTTCAGTTGCCCCAATGCTTCAGTAACTCCAATGCTTCAGTTACCCCAATGCTTCAGTGACCCCCAATGCTTCAGTTACCCCCATGCTTCAGTTCCCCAATGCTTCAGTTACCCCCAATGCTTCAGTTACCCCAATGCTTCAGTTACCCCCCAATGCTTCAGTTACTCCAATGCTTCAGTGACTCCCAATGCTTCAGTTACCCCCAATGCTTCAGTTACCCCCAGATGCTTCAGCTACCCCAATGCTTCAGTTACCCCCAATGCTTCAGTTACCCCAATGCTTCAGTTCCCCCAATGTTTCAGTTACCCCAATGCTTCAGTTACCCCAATGCTTCAGTTACCCCAATGCCTCAGTTACTCCAATGCTTCAATTACTCCAATGCTTCAGTTACTCCAATGCTTCCGTGACTCCAATGCTTCAGTTACTCCAATGCTTCAGTTACCCCAAAGCTTCAGTAACCCCAATGCTTCAGTTACCCCAATGCTTCAGTTACCCCAATGCTTCAATTGCCCCCAAAGCTTCAGTTACTCCAATGCTTCAGTTACCCCCAATGCTTCAGTTACCCCAATGCTTCAGTTACCCCAATGCTTCAGTTACCCCTAATACTTCAGTTACCCCAATGCTTCAGTTACCCCAATGCTTCAGTTACCCCAATGCTTCACTTACGCAACCCTTCAGTTACCCCAATGCTTCAATTGCCCCCAATACTTCAGTTACCCCAATGCTTCAGTTACCCCCAATGCTTCAGTTACCCCAATGCTTCAGTTACCCCAATGCTTCAGTTACCCCAATGCTTCAGTTACCCCTAAATGCTTCAGTTACCCCAATGCTTCAGTTACCCCAATGCTTCAGTTAGCTCTAAATGCTTCAGTTACCCCCAAATGCTTCAGTTACCCCCAAATGCTTCAGTTACTCCAATGCTTCAGTTACCTCAATGCTTCAGTTACCCCAATGCTTCAGTTACCCCCCAATGTTTCAGTTACTCCAATGCTTCAATTACTCCAATGCTTCAGTTACCCCAATGCTTCAGTTACCCCAATGCTTCAGTTACCCCAATGCTTCAGTAACCCCCAATGCTTCAGTTACACCCAATGCTTGTTACCGCAATGCTTCAGGTACCCCCAATGCTTCAGTTACCCCTAGATGCTTCAGTTACACCAATGCTTCAGTTGCCCCAATGCTTCAGTAACTCCAATGCTTCAGTTACCCCAATGCTTCAGTGACCCCCAATGCTTCAGTTACCCCCATGCTTCAGTAGCCCAATGCTTCAGTTACCTCAATGCTTCAGTTACTCCAATGCTTCAGTTACCCCCCAATGTTTCAGTTACTCCAATGCTTCAATTACTCCAATGCTTCAGTTACCCCAATGCTTCAGTTACCCCAATGCTTCAGTTACCCCAATGCTTCAGTAACCCCCAATGCTTCAGTTACACCCAATGCTTGTTACCGCAATGCTTCAGGTACCCCCAATGCTTCAGTTACCCCTAGATGCTTCAGTTACACCAATGCTTCAGTTGCCCCAATGCTTCAGTAACTCCAATGCTTCAGTTACCCCAATGCTTCAGTGACCCCCAATGCTTCAGTTACCCCCATGCTTCAGTTGCCCAATGCTTCAGTTACCCCCAATGCTTCAGTTACCCCAATGCTTCAGTTACCCCCCAATGCTTCAGTTACTCCAATGCTTCAGTTACCCCCAGTGCTTCAGTTACCCCCAATGTTTCAGTTACCCCCAGATGCTTCAGCTACCCCCAATGCTTCAGTTACCCCCAATGCTTCAGTTACCCCAATGCTTCAGTTACCCCAATGTTTCAGTTACCCCAATGCTTCAGTTACCCCAATGCTTCAGTTACCCCAATGCCTCAGTTACTCCAATGCTTCAGTTACTCCAATGCTTCAGTTACTCCAATGCTTCCGTGACTCCAATGCTTCAGTTACTCCAATGCTTCAGTTACCCCAAAGCTTCAGTTACCCCAATGCTTCAGTTACCCCAATGCTTCAGTTACCCCAATGCTTCAATTGCCCCCAAAGCTTCAGTTACTCCAATGCTTCAGTTACCCCCAATGCTTCAGTTACCCCAATGCTTCAGTTACACCTAATGCTTCAGTTACCCTAATGCTTCAGTTACCCCAATGCTTTAGTTACCCCAATGCTTCAGTTACGCAACCCTTCAGTTACCCCAATGCTTCAATTGCCCCCAATACTTCAGTTACCCCAATGCTTCAGTTACCCCCAATGCTTCAGTTACCCCAATGCTTCAGTTACCCCAATGCTTCAGTTACCCCTAAATGCTTCAGTTAGCCCAATGCTTCAGTTACCCCCAAATGCTTCAGTTACTCCAATGCTTCAGTTACCTCAATGCTTCAGTTACTCCAATGCTTCAGTTACTCCAATGATTCAGTTACCCCCAATGCTTCAGTTACACCAATGCTTCAGTTACCCCAATGCTTCAGTTACTCCAATGCTTCAGTTACCCCAATGCTTCAGTTACTCCAATGCTTCAGTTACCCCAATGATTCAGTTACCCGCAATGCTTCAGTTACCCCCAATTGCTTCAGTTACTCCGATGATTCAGTTGCCCCCAATGCTTCAGTTACTCCAATGCTTCAGTTACCCCAATGATTCAGTTACCCCCAATGCTTCAGTTACCCAATGCTTCAGTTACCCCCAATGCTTCAGTTACCCCCAATGCTTCCGTTACCCAATGCTTCAGTTACCCCCAATGCTTCAGTTACCCCCAAATGCTTCAGTTACCCCAATGCTTCAGTTACCCCCAAATGCTTCAGCTACCCCAATGCTTCAGTATGCCCCAAATGCTTCAGTTACCCCAATGCTTCAGTTACCCCCCAATGCTTCAATTGCCCCCAATGCTTCAGTTACTCCAATGCTTCAGTTACCCACCAATGTTTCAGTTACTCCAATGTTTAAGTTACCCCCCAATGCTTCAGTTACTCCAATGCTTCAGTTACTCCAATGCTTCAGTTACCCCCCAATGTTTCAGTTACTCCAATGCTTCAGTTACCCCCCAATGTTTCAGTTACTCCAATGCTTCAGTTACCCCAATGCTTCAGTTCCCCCAATGCTTCAGTTACCCCAATGCTTCAGTTACCCCAATGCTTCAGTTACCCCCAATGCTTGTTACCCCAATGCTTCAGTTATCCCCAATGCTTCAGTTACCCCTAGATGCTTCAGTTACCCCAATGCTTCAGTTGCCCCCAATGCTTCAGTAACTCCAATGCTTCAGTTACCCCCAATGCTTCAGTTACCGCCATGCTTCAGTTGCCCAATGCCTCAGTTACCCCCAATGCGTCAGTTACCCCAATGCTTCAGTTACCCCCCAATGCTTCAGTTACTCCAATGCTTCAGTTACCCCCAATGCTTCCGTTACCCCAATGCTTCAGTTACCCCCAATGCTTCAGTTACCCCCAATGCTTCAGTTACCCCCAATGCTTCAGTTACCCCAATGCTTCAGTTACCCCAATGTTTCAGTTACCCCAATGCTTCAGTTACCCCAATGCTTCAGTTACTCCAATGCTTCAGTTACTCCAATGCTTCAGTTACTCCAATGCTTCAGTTACTCCAATGCTTCAGTTACTCCAATGCTTCAGTTACCCCAAAGCTTCAGTTACCCCAATGCTTCAGTTACCCCAATGCTTCAGTTACCCCAATGCTTCAATTGCCCCCAATGCTTCAGTTACTCCAATGCTTCAGTTACCCCCAATGCTTCAGTTACCCCAATGCTTCAGTTCCCCCAATGCTTCAGTTACCCCAATGCTTCAGTTACTCCAATGCTTCAGTTGCCCAATGCTTCAGTTACCCCTAATGCTTCAGTTACCCTAATGCTTCAGTTACCCCAATGCTTCAGTTACCCCAATGCTTCAGTTACCCCAATGCTTCAGTTACGCAACCCTTCAGTTACCCCAATGCTTCAATTGCCCCCAATACTTCAGTTACCCCAATGCTTCAGTTACCCCAATGCTTCAGTTACCCCAATGTTTCAGTTATCCCAAATGCTTCAGTTACGCCAATGCTTCAGTTACCCCAATGCTTCAGTTCCCCCCAAATGCTTCAGTTACCCCCAAATGCTTCGGTTACTCCAATGCTTCAGTTACCTCAATGCTTCAGTTACTCCAATGCTTCAGTTACTCCAATGCTTCAGTTACCCCAATGCTTCAGTTACCCCAATGCTTCAATTACCCAAATGCTTCAGTTACTCCAATGATTCAGTTACCCCCAATGCTTCAGTTACACCAATGCTTCAGTTACTCCAATGCTTCAGTTACCCCAATGCTTAAGTTACCCCAATGCTTCAGTTACTCCAATGCTTCAGTTACCCCAATGCTTCAGTTACCTCAATGCTTCAGTTACCCAAAGCTTCAGTTACCCCAATGCTTGTTACCCCAATGCTTCAGTTACTCCAATGCTTCAGTTACTCCAATGCTTCAGTTACCCCAATGCTTCAGTTACCCCAATGCTTCAGTTACTCCAATGCTTCAGTTACTCCAATGCTTCAGTTACCCCAATGCTTCAGTTACCCCAATGCTCCAGTTACCCCAATGCTTCAGTTACCACAATGCTTCAGTTACTCCAATGCTTCAGTTACCCCAATGCTTCAGTTACCCCCAATGCTTCAGTTACTCCAATGCTTCAGTTACCCCCAGTGCTGAAGTTACACCCATGCTTCAGTTGCTCCAATGCTTCAGTTACCCCAATGCTTCAGTTACCCCAATGCTTCAGTTACCACAATGCAGCATGGTGGCATAGTGGTTAGCACTGTTGCCTCACAGCGCCAGAGACCCGGGTTCGAATCCGGCCTCGGGTGACTGTCTGTGTGGAGTTTGCACATTCTCCCCGTGTTTGCGTGGGTTTCCTCCGGGTGCTCCGGTTTCCTCCCACAGTCCAAAGATGTGCGGGTTAGGTTGATTGGCTATGATTAAAAAATTGACCCTTAGTGTTAGGGGGACTAAATACGTGGGGTTACGGGGATCGGGTGGGATATGTGTCGGTGCAGGCTCGATGGGCCGAAATGGCCTCTATCTGCACTGTGGGGTTTCTGTGATTCTGTGATTCAGTTACCCCCAAAGCTTCAGTTACTCCAATGCTTCAGTTACCCCAACGCTTCCGTTACCCCCAATGCTTCAGTTACCCCCAATGCTTCAGTTACCCCCAATGCTTCAGTTACCCCCAATGCTTCAGTTACCCCAATGCTTCAGTTACCCCCAATGCTTCAGTTACTCCAATGCTTCAGTTACTCCAATGATTCAGTTACCCCAAATGCTTCAGTTACCCATAATGCTTCAGTTACTCCAATGCTTCAGTTACCCCAAAGCTTCAGTTACCCCAATGCTTCAGTTACCCCAATGCTTCAATTGCCCCCAATGCTTCAGTTACTCCAATGCTTCAGTTACCCCCAATGCTTCAGTTACCCCAATGCTTCAGTTACTCCAATGCTTCAGTTGCCCAATGCTTCAGTTACCCCCAATGCTTCAGTTACCCCAATGCTTCAGTTACCCCAATGCTTCAGTTACGCAATCCTTCAGTTACCCCAATGCTTCAATTGCCCCCAATACTTCAGTTACCCCAATGCTTCAGTTACCCCAATGCTTCAGTTACCCCAATGCTTCAGTTACCCCCAAATGCTTCAGTTACGCCAATGCTTCAGTTACCCCAATGCTTCAGTTACCCCCAAATGCTTCAGTTACCCCCAAATGCTCCAGTTACTCCAATGCTTCAGTTACCTCAATGCTTCAGTTACTCCAATGCTTCAGTTACTCCAATGCTTCAGTTACTCCAATGCTTCAGTTACTCCAATGCTTCAGTTACCCCAATGCTTCAGTTACCCCAATGCTTCAATTACCCAAATGCTTCAGTTACTCCAATGCTTCAGTTACCCCCCAATGCTTCAGTTACTCCAATGCTTCAGTTACTCCAATGATTCAGTTACCCCCAATGCTTCAGTTACACCAATGCTTCAGTTACCCCAATGCTCCAGTTACTCCAATGCTTCAGTTACCCCAATGCTTAAGTTACCCCAATGCTTCAGTTACTCCAATGCTTCAGTTACCCCAATGATTCGGTTACCCGCAATGCTTCAGTTACCCCCAATTGCTTCAGTTACTCCAATGATTCAGTTACTCCAATGCTTCAGTTACCCCAATGCTTCACATACCCCAATGATTCAGTTACCCCCAATGCTTCAGTTATTCCAAATCCTTCAGTTACCCCAATGCTTCAGTTACCCCCAATGCTTCAGTTTCTCCAATGCTTCAGTTACCCCAATGCTTCAGTTACCTCAATGCTTCAGTTACCCAAAGCTTCAGTTACCCCAATGCTTGTTACCCCAATGCTTCAGTTACTCCAATGCTTCAGTTACTCCAATGCTTCAGTTACTCCAATGCTTCAGTTACTCCAATGCTTCAGTTACCCCAAAGCTTCAGTTACCCCAATGCTTCAGTTACCCCAATGCTTCAGTTACCCCAATGCTTCAATTGCCCCCAATGCTTCAGTTACTCCAATGCTTCAGTTACCCCCAATGCTTCAGTTCCCCCAATGCTTCAGTTCCCCCAATGCTTCAGTTACCCCCAATGCTTCAGTTACTCCAATGCTTCAGTTGCCCAATGCTTCAGTTACCCCTAATGCTTCAGTTACCCTAATGCTTCAGTTACCCCAATGCTTCAGTTACCCCAATGCTTCAGTTACCCTAATGCTTCAGTTACGCAACCCTTCAGTTACCCCAATGCTTCAATTGCCCCAATACTTAAGTTACCCCAATGCTTCAGTTACCCCAATGCTTCAGTTACCCCAATGCTTCAGTTACCCCCAAATGCTTCAGTTACGCCAATGCTTCAGTTACCCCAATGCTTCAGTTCCCCCCAAATGCTTCAGTTACCCCCAAATGCTTCAGTTACTCCAATGCTTCAGTTACCTCAATGCTTCAGTTACTCCAATGCTTCAGTTACTCCAATGCTTCAGTTACCCCAATGCTTCAGTTACCCCAATGCTTCAATTTCCCAAATGCTTCAGTTACTCCAATGATTCAGTTACCCCCAATGCTTCAGTTACACCAATGCTTCAGTTACTCCAATGCTTCAGTTACCCCAATGCTTAAGTTACCCCAATGCTTCAGTTACTCCAATGCTTCAGTTACCCCAATGATTCAGTGACCCGCAATGCTTCAGTTACCCCCAATTGCTTCAGTTACTCCAATGATTCAGTTACCCCCAATGCTTCAGTTACTCCAATGCTTCAGTTACCCCAATGATTCAGTCACCCCCAATGCTTCAGTTATTCCAATGCTTCAGTTACTCCAATGATTCAGTTACTCCAATGCTTCAGTTACCCCAATGCTTCAGTTACCCCAATGATTCAGTTACCCCAAATGCTTCAGTTACCCCAAATGCTTCAGTTACCCCAATGCTTCAGTTATCCCCAATCCTTCAGTTACTCCAATGCTTCAGTTACCCCAATGCTTCAGTTACCTCAATGCTTCAGTTACCCAAATCTTCAGTTACCCCAATGCTTGTTACCCCAATGCTTCAGTTACTCCAATGCTTCAGTTACTCCAATGCTTCAGTTACCCCAATGCTTCAGTTACCCCCAAATGCTTCAGTTACCCCAATGCTTCAGTTACTCCAATGCTTCAGTTACTCCAATGCTTCACTTACCCCAATGCTTCAGTTACCCCAATGCTTCAGTTACCCCAATGCTTCAGTTACCACAATGCTTCAGTTACTCCAATGCTTCAGTTACCCCAATGCTTCAGTTACCCCCAATGCTTCAGTTACTCCAATGCTTCAGTTATCCCCAGTGCTGAAGTTACACCCATGCTTCAGTTGCTCCAATGCTTCAGTTACTCCAATGCTTCAGTTACCCCAATGCTTCAGTTACCCCAATGCTTCAGTTACCCCAATGCTTCAGTTACCCCAATGCTTCAGTTACTCCAATGCTTCAGTTACCCCCATGCTTCAGTTACCACAATGCAGCATGGTGGCATTGTGGTTAGCACTGTTGCCTCAAAGCGCCAGAGACCCGGGTTCGAATCCGGCCTCGGGTGACTGTCTGTGTGGAGTTTGCACATTCTCCCCGTGTTTGCGTGGGTTTCCTCCGGGTGCTCCGGTTTCCTCCCACAGTCCAAAGATGTGCGGGTTAGGTTGATTGGCTATGATTAAAAAATTGACCCTTAGTGTTAGGGGGACTAAATACGTGGGGTTACGGGGATCGGGTGGGATATGTGTCGGTGCAGGCTCGATGGGCCGAAATGGCCTCTATCTGCACTGTGGGGTTTCTGTGATTCTGTGATTCAGTTACCCCCAAAGCTTCAGTTACTCCAATGCTTCAGTTACCCCAACGCTTCAGTTACCCCAATGCTTCAGTTACCCCCAATGCTTCAGTAACCCCAATGCTTCAGTTACCCCCAATGCTTCAGTTACCCCCAATGCTTCAGTTACCCCAATGCTTCAGTTACCCCCAATGCTTCAGTTACTCCAATGCTTTAGTTACTCCAATGATTCAGTTACCCCAAATGCTTCACTTACCCCAATGCTTCAGTTACCCCAATGCTTCAATTGCCCCCAATGCTTCAGTTGCTCCAATGCTTCAGTTACCCCCAATGCTTCAGTTACCCCAATGCTTCAGTTACCCCAATGCTTCAGTTACTCCAATGCTTCAGTTGCCCAATGCTTCAGTTACCCCCAATGCTTCAGTTACCCCAATGCTTCAGTTACCCCAATGCTTCAGTTACGCAATCCTTCAGTTACCCCAATGCTTCAATTGCCCCCAATACTTCAGTTACCCCAATGCTTCAGTTACCCCAATGCTTCAGTTACCCCAATGCTTCAGTTACCCCCAATGCTTCAGTTACCCCAATGCTTCAGTTACCCCAATGCTTCAGTTACCCCAATGCTTCAGTTACCCCAATGCTTCAGTTACCCCAATGCTTCAGTTACCCCCAATGCTTCAGTTACCCCAATGCTTCAGTTGCCTCCAATGCTTCAGTTACCCCCAATGCTTCAGTTACTCCAATGCTTCAGTTACCCCAATGCTTCATTTACCCCAATGCTTCGGTTACCCCCAATGCTTCAGTTACCCCCAATGCTTCAGTTACCCCCAATGCTTCAGTTACCCAAATGCTTCAGTTACCCCAATGCTTCAGTTACTCCAATGCTTCAGTTACCCCAATGCTTCAGTTACCCCAATGCTTCAGCTACCCCAATGCTTCAGTTACCCCAATGCTTCAGTTACCCCCAATGCTTCAGTTACCCCCCAATGCTTCAGTTACCCCAATGCTTCAGTTACCCCAATGCTTCAGTTACCCCAATGCTTCAGTTACCCCCAATGCTTCAGTTACCCCCAATGCTTCAGTTACCCCAATGCTTCAGTTACCCCAATGCTTCAGTTACCCCAATGCTTCAGTTACCCCAATGCTTCAGTTACCCCCAATGCTTCAGTTACCCCAATGCTTCAGTTACCCCAATGCTTCAGTTACCCCAATGCTTCAGTTACCCCAATGCTTCAGTTACTCCAATGCTTCAGTTACCCCAATGCTTCAGTTACTCCAATGCTTCAGTTACCCCAATGCTTCAGTTAATCCAATGCTTCAGTTACCCCCAATGCTTCAGTTACCCCAATGCTTCAGTTACTCCAATGCTTCAGTAACCCCCCAATGTTTCAGTTACTCCAATGCTTCAATTACTCCAATGCTTCAGTTACCCCAATGCTTCAGTTACCCCAATGCTTCAGTTACCCCAATGCTTCAGTTACCCCAATGCTTCAGTAACCCCCAATGCTTCAGTTACCCCCAATGCTTGTTACCCCAATGCTTCAGGTACCCCCAATGCTTCAGTTACCCCTAGATGCTTCAGTTACCCCAATGCTTCAGTTGCCCCAATGCTTCAGTAACTCCAATGCTTCAGTTACCCCAATGCTTCAGTGACCCCCAATGCTTCAGTTACCCCCATGCTTCAGTTGCCCAATGCTTCAGTTACCCCCAATGCTTCAGTTACCCCAATGCTTCAGTTACCCCCCAATGCTTCAGTTACTCCAATGCTTCAGTGACCCCCAATGCTTCAGTTACCCCCAATGCTTCAGTTACCCCCAGATGCTTCAGCTACCCCAATGCTTCAGTTACCCCCAATGCTTCAGTTACCCCAATGCTTCAGTTCCCCCAATGTTTCAGTTACCCCAATGCTTCAGTTACCCCAATGCTTCAGTTACCCCAATGCCTCAGTTACTCCAATGCTTCAGTTACTCCAATGCTTCAGTTACTCCAATGCTTCCGTGACTCCAATGCTTCAGTTACTCCAATGCTTCAGTTACCCCAAAGCTTCAGTAACCCCAATGCTTCAGTTACCCCAATGCTTCAGTTACCCCAATGCTTCAATTGCCCCCAAAGCTTCAGTTACTCCAATGCTTCAGTTACCCCCAATGCTTCAGTTACCCCAATGCTTCAATTACCCCAATGCTTCAGTTACCCCTAATGCTTCAGTTACCCTAATGCTTCAGTTACCCCAATGCTTCAGTTACCCCAATGCTTCAGTTACCCCAATGCTTCAGTTACGCAACCCTTCAGTTACCCCAATGCTTCAATTGCCCCCAATACTTCAGTTACCCCAATGCTTCAGTTACCCCCAATGCTTCAGTTACCCCAATGCTTCAGTTACCCCAATGCTTCAGTTACCCCAATGCTTCAGTTACCCCTAAATGCTTCAGTTACCCCAATGCTTCAGTTACCCCAATGCTTCAGTTAGCTCCAAATGCTTCAGTTACCCCCAAATGCTTCAGTTACTCCAATGCTTCAGTTACCTCAATGCTTCAGTTACTCCAATGCTTCAGTTACCCCCCAATGTTTCAGTTACTCCAATGCTTCAATTACTCCAATGCTTCAGTTACCCCAATGCTTCAGTTACCCCAATGCTTCAGTTACCCCAATGCTTCAGTAACCCCCAATGCTTCAGTTACACCCAATGCTTGTTACCGCAATGCTTCAGGTACCCCCAATGCTTCAGTTACCCCTAGATGCTTCAGTTACACCAATGCTTCAGTTGCCCCAATGCTTCAGTAACTCCAATGCTTCAGTTACCCCAATGCTTCAGTGACCCCCAATGCTTCAGTTACCCCCATGCTTCAGTTGCCCAATGCTTCAGTTACCCCCAATGCTTCAGTTACCCCAATGCTTCAGTTACCCCCCAATGCTTCAGTTACTCCAATGCTTCAGTTACCCCCAATGCTTCAGTTACCCCCAATGCTTCAGTTACCCCCAGATGCTTCAGCTACCCCCAATGCTTCAGTTACCCCCAATGCTTCAGTTACCCCAATGCTTCAGTTACCCCAATGTTTCAGTTACCCCAATGCTTCAGTTACCCCAATGCTTCAGTTACCCCAATGCCTCAGTTACTCCAATGCTTCAGTTACTCCAATGCTTCAGTTACTCCAATGCTTCCGTGACTCCAATGCTTCAGTTACTCCAATGCTTCAGTTACCCCAAAGCTTCAGTTACCCCAATGCTTCAGTTACCCCAATGCTTCAGTTACCCCAATGCTTCAATTGCCCCCAAAGCTTCAGTTACTCCAATGCTTCAGTTACCCCCAATGCTTCAGTTACCCCAATGCTTCAGTTACCCCAATGCTTCAGTTACCCCTAATGCTTCAGTTACCCTAATGCTTCAGTTACCCCAATGCTTCAGTTACCCCAATGCTTCAGTTACGCAACCCTTCAGTTACCCCAATGCTTCAATTGCCCCCAATACTTCAGTTACCCCAATGCTTCAGTTACCCCCAATGCTTCAGTTACCCCAATGCTTCAGTTACCCCAATGCTTCAGTTACCCCAATGCTTCAGTTACCCCTAAATGCTTCAGTTACCCCAATGCTTCAGTTACCCCAATGCTTCAGTTAGCTCCAAATGCTTCAGTTACCCCCAAATGCTTCAGTTACTCCAATGCTTCAGTTACCTCAATGCTTCAGTTACTCCAATGCTTCAGTTACTCCAATGATTCAGTTACCCCCAATGCTTCAGTTACACCAATGCTTCAGTTACCCCAATGCTTCAGTTACTCCAATGCTTCAGTTACCCCAATGCTTCAGTTACTCCAATGCTTCAGTTACCCCAATGATTCAGTTACCCGCAATGCTTCAGTTACCCCCAATTGCTTCAGTTACTCCGATGATTCAGTTACCCCCAATGCTTCAGTTACTCCAATGCTTCAGTTACCCCAATGATTCAGTTACCCCCAATGCTTCAGTTACCCAATGCTTCAGTTACCCCCAATGCTTCAGTTACCCCCAATGCTTCCGTTACCCAATGCTTCAGTTACCCCCAATGCTTCAGTTACCCCCAAATGCTTCAGTTACCCCAATGCTTCAGTTACCCCCAAATGCTTCAGCTACCCCAGTGCTTCAGTATGCCCCAATGCTTCAGTTACCCCAATGCTTCAGTTACCCCCCAATGCTTCAATTGCCCCCAATGCTTCAGTTACTCCAATGCTTCAGTTACCCACCAATGTTTCAGTTACTCCAATGCTTCAGTTACCCCCCAATGCTTCAGTTACTCCAATGCTTCAGTTACTCCAATGCTTCAGTTACCCCCCAATGTTTCAGTTACTCCAATGCTTCAGTTACCCCCCAATGTTTCAGTTACTCCAATGCTTCAGTTACCCCAATGCTTCAGTTCCCCCAATGCTTCAGTTACCCCAATGCTTCAGTTACCCCAATGCTTCAGTTACCCCCAATGCTTGTTACCCCAATGCTTCAGTTACCCCCCAATGCTTCACTTACTCCAATGCTTCAGTTACCCCCAATGCTTCCGTTACCCCAATGCTTCAGTTACCCCCAATGCTTCAGTTACCCCCAATGCTTCAGTTACCCCCAATGCTTCAGTTACTCCAATGCTTCAGTTACTCCAATGCTTCAGTTACTCCAATGCTTCAGTTACCCCAATGCTTCAGTTACCCCCAAATGCTTCAGTTACCCCAATGCTTCAGTTACTCCAATGCTTCAGTTACTCCAATGCTTCACTTACCCCAATGCTTCAGTTACCCCAATGCTTCAGTTACCCCAATGCTTCAGTTACCACAATGCTTCAGTTACTCCAATGCTTCAGTTACCCCAATGCTTCAGTTACCCCCAATGCTTCAGTTACTCCAATGCTTCAGTTATCCCCAGTGCTGAAGTTACACCCATGCTTCAGTTGCTCCAATGCTTCAGTTACTCCAATGCTTCAGTTACCCCAATGCTTCAGTTACCCCAATGCTTCAGTTACCCCAATGCTTCAGTTACCCCAATGCTTCAGTTACTCCAATGCTTCAGTTACCCCCATGCTTCAGTTACCACAATGCAGCATGGTGGCATTGTGGTTAGCACTGTTGCCTCAAAGCGCCAGAGACCCGGGTTCGAATCCGGCCTCGGGTGACTGTCTGTGTGGAGTTTGCACATTCTCCCCGTGTTTGCGTGGGTTTCCTCCGGGTGCTCCGGTTTCCTCCCACAGTCCAAAGATGTGCGGGTTAGGTTGATTGGCTATGATTTAAAAATTGACACTTAGTGTTAGGGGGACTAAATACGTGGGGTTACGGGGATCGGGTGGGATATGTGTCGGTGCAGGCTCGATGGGCCGAAATGGCCTCTATCTGCACTGTGGGGTTTCTGTGATTCTGTGATTCAGTTACCCCCAAAGCTTCAGTTACTCCAATGCTTCAGTTACCCCAACGCTTCAGTTACCCCAATGCTTCAGTTACCCCCAATGCTTCAGTTACCCCAATGCTTCAGTTACCCCCAATGCTTCAGTTACCCCCAATGCTTCAGTTACCCCAATGCTTCAGTTACCCCCAATGCTTCAGTTACTCCAATGCTTTAGTTACTCCAATGATTCAGTTACCCCAAATGCTTCACTTACCCCAATGCTTCAGTTACCCCAATGCTTCAATTGCCCCCAATGCTTCAGTTGCTCCAATGCTTCAGTTGCTCCAATGCTTCAGTTACCCCCAATGCTTCAGTTACCCCAATGCTTCAGTTACCCCAATGCTTCAGTTACCCCAATGCTTCAGTTACTCCAATGCTTCAGTTGCCCAATGCTTCAGTTACCCCCAATGCTTCAGTTACCCCAATGCTTCAGTTACCCCAATGCTTCAGTTACGCAATCCTTCAGTTACCCCAATGCTTCAATTGCCCCCAATACTTCAGTTACCCCAATGCTTCAGTTACCCCAATGCTTCAGTTACCCCAATGCTTCAGTTACCCCCAATGCTTCAGTTACCCCAATGCTTCAGTTACCCCAATGCTTCAGTTACCCCAATGCTTCAGTTACCCCAATGCTTCAGTTACCCCAATGCTTCAGTTACCCCCAATGCTTCAGTTACCCCAATGCTTCAGTTGCCTCCAATGCTTCAGTTACCCCCAATGCTTCAGTTACTCCAATGCTTCAGTTACCCCAATGCTTCATTTACCCCAATGCTTCGGTTACCCCCAATGCTTCAGTTACCCCCAATGCTTCAGTTACCCCAATGCTTCAGTTACCCAAATGCTTCAGTTACCCCAATGCTTCAGTTACTCCAATGCTTCAGTTACCCCAATGCTTCAGTTACCCCAATGCTTCAGCTACCCCAATGCTTCAGTTACCCCAATGCTTCAGTTACCCCCAATGCTTCAGTTACCCCCAATGCTTCAGTTACCCCCCAATGCTTCAGTTACCCCAATGCTTCAGTTACCCCAATGCTTCAGTTACCCCAATGCTTCAGTTACCCCCAATGCTTCAGTTACCCCCAATGCTTCAGTTACCCCAATGCTTCAGTTACCCCAATGCTTCAGTTACCCCAATGCTTCAGTTACCCCAATGCTTCAGTTACCCCCAATGCTTCAGTTACCCCAATGCTTCAGTTACCCCAATGCTTCAGTTACCCCCAATGCTTCAGTTACCCCAATGCTTCAGTTACTCCAATGCTTCAGTTACCCCAATGCTTCAGTTACCCCAATGCTTCAGTTACTCCAATGCTTCAGTTACCCCAATGCTTCAGTTAATCCAATGCTTCAGTTACCCCCAATGCTTCAGTTACCCCAATGCTTCAGTTACTCCAATGCTTCAGTAACCCCCCAATGTTTCAGTTACTCCAATGCTTCAATTACTCCAATGCTTCAGTTACCCCAATGCTTCAGTTACCCCAATGCTTCAGTTACCCCAATGCTTCAGTAACCCCCAATGCTTCAGTTACCCCCAATGCTTGTTACCCCAATGCTTCAGGTACCCCCAATGCTTCAGTTACCCCTAGATGCTTCAGTTACCCCAATGCTTCAGTTGCCCCAATGCTTCAGTAACTCCAATGCTTCAGTTACCCCAATGCTTCAGTGACCCCCAATGCTTCAGTTACCCCCATGCTTCAGTTGCCCAATGCTTCAGTTACCCCCAATGCTTCAGTTACCCCAATGCTTCAGTTACCCCCCAATGCTTCAGTTACTCCAATGCTTCAGTGACTCCCAATGCTTCAGTTACCCCCAATGCTTCAGTTACCCCCAGATGCTTCAGCTACCCCAATGCTTCAGTTACCCCCAATGCTTCAGTTACCCCAATGCTTCAGTTCCCCCAATGTTTCAGTTACCCCAATGCTTCAGTTACCCCAATGCTTCAGTTACCCCAATGCCTCAGTTACTCCAATGCTTCAGTTACTCCAATGCTTCAGTTACTCCAATGCTTCCGTGACTCCAATGCTTCAGTTACTCCAATGCTTCAGTTACCCCAAAGCTTCAGTAACCCCAATGCTTCAGTTACCCCAATGCTTCAGTTACCCCAATGCTTCAATTACCCCAATGCTTCAGTTACCCCTAATGCTTCAGTTACCCTAATGCTTCAGTTACCCCAATGCTTCAGTTACCCCAATGCTTCAGTTACCCCAATGCTTCAGTTACGCAACCCTTCAGTTACCCCAATGCTTCAATTGCCCCCAATACTTCAGTTACCCCAATGCTTCAGTTACCCCCAATGCTTCAGTTACCCCAATGCTTCAGTTACCCCAATGCTTCAGTTACCCCAATGCTTCAGTTACCCCTAAATGCTTCAGTTACCCCAATGCTTCAGTTCTCCCAATGCTTCAGTTAGCTCCAAATGCTTCAGTTACCCCCAAATGCTTCAGTTACTCCAATGCTTCAGTTACCTCAATGCTTCAGTTACTCCAATGCTTCAGTTACCCCCCAATGTTTCAGTTACTCCAATGCTTCAATTACTCCAATGCTTCAGTTACCCCAATGCTTCAGTTACCCCAATGCTTCAGTTACCCCAATGCTTCAGTAACCCCCAATGCTTCAGTTACACCCAATGCTTGTTACCGCAATGCTTCAGGTACCCCCAATGCTTCAGTTACCCCTAGATGCTTCAGTTACACCAATGCTTCAGTTGCCCCAATGCTTCAGTAACTCCAATGCTTCAGTTACCCCAATGCTTCAGTGACCCCCAATGCTTCAGTTACCCCCATGCTTCAGTTGCCCAATGCTTCAGTTACCCCCAATGCTTCAGTTACCCCAATGCTTCAGTTACCCCCCAATGCTTCAGTTACTCCAATGCTTCAGTTACCCCCAATGCTTCAGTTACCCCCAATGCTTCAGTTACCCCCAGATGCTTCAGCTACCCCCAATGCTTCAGTTACCCCCAATGCTTCAGTTACCCCAATGCTTCAGTTACCCCAATGTTTCAGTTACCCCAATGCTTCAGTTACCCCAATGCTTCAGTTACCCCAATGCCTCAGTTACTCCAATGCTTCAGTTACTCCAATGCTTCAGTTACTCCAATGCTTCCGTGACTCCAATGCTTCAGTTACTCCAATGCTTCAGTTACCCCAAAGCTTCAGTTACCCCAATGCTTCAGTTACCCCAATGCTTCAGTTACCCCAATGCTTCAATTGCCCCCAAAGCTTCAGTTACTCCAATGCTTCAGTTACCCCCAATGCTTCAGTTACCCCAATGCTTCAGTTACCCCAATGCTTCAGTTACCCCTAATGCTTCAGTTACCCTAATGCTTCAGTTACCCCAATGCTTCAGTTACCCCAATGCTTCAGTTACGCAACCCTTCAGTTACCCCAATGCTTCAATTGCCCCCAATACTTCAGTTACCCCAATGCTTCAGTTACCCCAAATGCTTCAGTTACCCCAATGCTTCAGTTACCCCAATGCTTCAGTTACCCCAATGCTTCAGTTACCCCTAAATGCTTCAGTTACCCCAATGCTTCAGTTACCCCAATGCTTCAGTTAGCTCCAAATGCTTCAGTTACCCCCAAATGCTTCAGTTACTCCAATGCTTCAGTTACCTCAATGCTTCAGTTACTCCAATGCTTCAGTTACTCCAATGATTCAGTTACCCCCAATGCTTCAGTTACACCAATGCTTCAGTTACCCCAATGCTTCAGTTACTCCAATGCTTCAGTTACCCCAATGCTTCAGTTACTCCAATGCTTCAGTTACCCCAATGATTCAGTTACCCGCAATGCTTCAGTTACCCCCAATTGCTTCAGTTACTCCGATGATTCAGTTACCCCCAATGCTTCAGTTACTCCAATGCTTCAGTTACCCCAATGATTCAGTTACCCCCAATGCTTCAGTTACCCAATGCTTCAGTTACCCCCAATGCTTCAGTTACCCCCAATGCTTCCGTTACCCAATGCTTCAGTTACCCCCAATGCTTCAGTTACCCCCAAATGCTTCAGTTACCCCAATGCTTCAGTTACCCCCAAATGCTTCAGCTACCCCAGTGCTTCAGTATGCCCCAATGCTTCAGTTACCCCAATGCTTCAGTTACCCCCCAATGCTTCAATTGCCCCCAATGCTTCAGTTACTCCAATGCTTCAGTTACCCACCAATGTTTCAGTTACTCCAATGCTTCAGTTACCCCCCAATGCTTCAGTTACTCCAATGCTTCAGTTACTCCAATGCTTCAGTTACCCCCCAATGTTTCAGTTACTCCAATGCTTCAGTTACCCCCCAATGTTTCAGTTACTCCAATGCTTCAGTTACCCCAATGCTTCAGTTCCCCCAATGCTTCAGTTACCCCAATGCTTCAGTTACCCCAATGCTTCAGTTACCCCCAATGCTTGTTACCCCAATGCTTCAGTTACCCCCCAATGCTTCAGTTACCCCAATGCTTCAGTTACCCCAATGTTTCAGTTACCCCAATGCTTCAGTTACCCCAATGCTTCAGTTACTCCAATGCTTCAGTTACTCCAATGCTTCAGTTACTCCAATGCTTCAGTTACTCCAATGCTTCAGTTACCCCAAAGCTTCAGTTACCCCAATGCTTCAGTTACCCCAATGCTTCAGTTACCCCAATGCTTCAATTGCCCCCAATGCTTCAGTTACTCCAATGCTTCAGTTACCCCCAATGCTTCAGTTACCCCATGCTTCAGTTCCCCCAATGCTTCAGTTACCCCAATGCTTCAGTTACTCCAATGCTTCAGTTGCCCAATGCTTCAGTTACCCCTAATGCTTCAGTTACCCTAATGCTTCAGTTACCCCAATGCTTCAGTTACCCCAATGCTTCAGTTACCCCAATGCTTCAGTTACGCAACCCTTCAGTTACCCCAATGCTTCAATTGCCCCCAATACTTCAGTTACCCCAATGCTTCAGTTACCCCAATGCTTCAGTTACCCCAATGTTTCAGTTACCCCAAATGCTTCAGTTACGCCAATGCTTCAGTTACCCCAATGCTTCAGTTCCCCCCAAATGCTTCAGTTACCCCCAAATGCTTCAGTTACTCCAATGCTTCAGTTACCTCAATGCTTCAGTTACTCCAATGCTTCAGTTACTCCAATGCTTCAGTTACCCCAATGCTTCAGTTACCCCAATGCTTCAATTACCCAAATGCTTCAGTTACTCCAATGATTCAGTTACCCCCAATGCTTCAGTTACACCAATGCTTCAGTTACTCCAATGCTTCAGTTACCCCAATGCTTAAGTTACCCCAATGCTTCAGTTACTCCAATGCTTCAGTTACCCCAATGATTCAGTTACCCGCAATGCTTCAGTTACCCCCAATTGCTTCAGTTACTCCAATGATTCAGTTACCCCCAATGCTTCAGTTACACCAATGCTTCAGTTACCCCAATGATTCAGTTACCCCCAATGCTTCAGTTATTCCAATGCTTCAGTTACTCCAATGATTCAGTTACTCCAATGCTTCAGTTACCCCAATGCTTCAGTTACTCCAATGATTCAGTTAACCCAAATGCTTCAGTTACCCCAAATGCTTCAGTTACCCCAATGCTTCAGTTATCCCCAATGCTTCAGTTACTCCAATGCTTCAGTTACTCCAATGCTTCAGTTACCCCAATGCTTCAGTTACCTCAATGCTTCAGTTACCCAAAGCTTCAGTTACCCCAATGCTTGTTACCCCAATGCTTCAGTTACTCCAATGCTTCAGTTACTCCAATGCTTCAGTTACCCCAATGCTTCAGTTACCCCAATGCTTCAGTTACTCCAATGCTTCAGTTACTCCAATGCTTCAGTTACCCCAATGCTTCAGTTACCCCAATGCTCCAGTTACCCCAATGCTTCAGTTACCACAATGCTTCAGTTACTCCAATGCTTCAGTTACCCCAATGCTTCAGTTACCCCCAATGCTTCAGTTACTCCAATGCTTCAGTTACCCCCAGTGCTGAAGTTACACCCATGCTTCAGTTGCTCCAATGCTTCAGTTACCCCAATGCTTCAGTTACCCCAATGCTTCAGTTACCACAATGCAGCATGGTGGCATAGTGGTTAGCACTGTTGCCTCACAGCGCCAGAGACCCGGGTTCGAATCCGGCCTCGGGTGACTGTCTGTGTGGAGTTTGCACATTCTCCCCGTGTTTGCGTGGGTTTCCTCCGGGTGCTCCGGTTTCCTCCCACAGTCCAAAGATGTGCGGGTTAGGTTGATTGGCTATGATTAAAAAATTGACCCTTAGTGTTAGGGGGACTAAATACGTGGGGTTACGGGGATCGGGTGGGATATGTGTCGGTGCAGGCTCGATGGGCCGAAATGGCCTCTATCTGCACTGTGGGGTTTCTGGGATTCTGTGATTCAGTTACCCCCAAAGCTTCAGTTACTCCAATGCTTCAGTTACCCAACGCTTCCGTTACCCCCAATGCTTCAGTTACCCCCAATGCTTCAGTTACCCCCAATGCTTCAGTTACCCCCAATGCTTCAGTTACCCCAATGCTTCAGTTACCCCCAATGCTTCAGTTACTCCAATGCTTCAGTTACTCCAATGATTCAGTTACCCCAAATGCTTCAGTTACCCACAATGCTTCAGTTACTCCAATGCTTCAGTTACCCCAAAGCTTCAGTTACCCCAATGCTTCAGTTACCCCAATGCTTCAATTGCCCCCAATGCTTCAGTTACTCCAATGCTTCAGTTACCCCCAATGCTTCAGTTACCCCAATGCTTCAGTTACCCCAATGCTTCAGTTACTCCAATGCTTCAGTTACTCCAATGCTTCAGTTGCCCAATGCTTCAGTTACCCCCAATGCTTCAGTTACCCCAATGCTTCAGTTACCCCAATGCTTCAGTTACGCAATCCTTCAGTTACCCCAATGCTTCAATTGCCCCCAATACTTCAGTTACCCCAATGCTTCAGTTACCCCAATGCTTCAGTTACTCCAATGCTTCAGTTACCCCCCAATGTTTCAGTTACTCCAATGCTTCAATTACTCCAATGCTTCAGTTACCCCAATGCTTCAGTTACCCCAATGCTTCAGTTACCCCAATGCTTCAGTAACCCCCAATGCTTCAGTTACACCCAATGCTTGTTACCGCAATGCTTCAGGTACCCCCAATGCTTCAGTTACCCCTAGATGCTTCAGTTACACCAATGCTTCAGTTGCCCCAATGCTTCAGTAACTCCAATGCTTCAGTTACCCCAATGCTTCAGTGACCCCCAATGCTTCAGTTACCCCCATGCTTCAGTTGCCCAATGCTTCAGTTACCCCCAATGCTTCAGTTACCCCAATGCTTCAGTTACCCCCCAATGCTTCAGTTACTCCAATGCTTCAGTTACCCCCAATGCTTCAGTTACCCCCAATGCTTCAGTTACCCCCAGATGCTTCAGCTACCCCCAATGCTTCAGTTACCCCCAATGCTTCAGTTACCCCAATGCTTCAGTTACCCCAATGTTTCAGTTACCCCAATGCTTCAGTTACCCCAATGCTTCAGTTACCCCAATGCCTCAGTTACTCCAATGCTTCAGTTACTCCAATGCTTCAGTTACTCCAATGCTTCCGTGACTCCAATGCTTCAGTTACTCCAATGCTTCAGTTACCCCAAAGCTTCAGTTACCCCAATGCTTCAGTTACCCCAATGCTTCAGTTACCCCAATGCTTCAATTGCCCCCAAAGCTTCAGTTACTCCAATGCTTCAGTTACCCCCAATGCTTCAGTTACCCCAATGCTTCAGTTACCCCAATGCTTCAGTTACCCCTAATGCTTCAGTTACCCTAATGCTTCAGTTACCCCAATGCTTCAGTTACCCCAATGCTTCAGTTACGCAACCCTTCAGTTACCCCAATGCTTCAATTGCCCCCAATACTTCAGTTACCCCAATGCTTCAGTTACCCCCAATGCTTCAGTTACCCCAATGCTTCAGTTACCCCAATGCTTCAGTTACCCCAATGCTTCAGTTACCCCTAAATGCTTCAGTTACCCCAATGCTTCAGTTACCCCAATGCTTCAGTTAGCTCCAAATGCTTCAGTTACCCCCAAATGCTTCAGTTACTCCAATGCTTCAGTTACCTCAATGCTTCAGTTACTCCAATGCTTCAGTTACTCCAATGATTCAGTTACCCCCAATGCTTCAGTTACACCAATGCTTCAGTTACCCCAATGCTTCAGTTACTCCAATGCTTCAGTTACCCCAATGCTTCAGTTACTCCAATGCTTCAGTTACCCCAATGATTCAGTTACCCGCAATGCTTCAGTTACCCCCAATTGCTTCAGTTACTCCGATGATTCAGTTACCCCCAATGCTTCAGTTACTCCAATGCTTCAGTTACCCCAATGATTCAGTTACCCCCAATGCTTCAGTTACCCAATGCTTCAGTTACCCCCAATGCTTCAGTTACCCCCAATGCTTCCGTTACCCAATGCTTCAGTTACCCCCAATGCTTCAGTTACCCCCAAATGCTTCAGTTACCCCAATGCTTCAGTTACCCCCAAATGCTTCAGCTACCCCAATGCTTCAGTATGCCCCAATGCTTCAGTTACCCCAATGCTTCAGTTACCCCCCAATGCTTCAATTGCCCCCAATGCTTCAGTTACTCCAATGCTTCAGTTACCCACCAATGTTTCAGTTACTCCAATGCTTCAGTTACCCCCCAATGCTTCAGTTACTCCAATGCTTCAGTTACTCCAATGCTTCAGTTACCCCCCAATGTTTCAGTTACTCCAATGCTTCAGTTACCCCCCAATGTTTCAGTTACTCCAATGCTTCAGTTACCCCAATGCTTCAGTTCCCCCAATGCTTCAGTTACCCCAATGCTTCAGTTACCCCAATGCTTCAGTTACCCCCAATGCTTGTTACCCCAATGCTTCAGTTACCCCCCAATGCTTCAGTTACTCCAATGCTTCAGTTACCCCCAATGCTTCCGTTACCCCAATGCTTCAGTTACCCCCAATACTTCAGTTACCCCCAATGCTTCAGTTACCCCCAATGCTTCAGTTACCCCAATGCTTCAGTTACCCCAATGTTTCAGTTACCCCAATGCTTCAGTTACCCCAATGCTTCAGTTACTCCAATGCTTCAGTTACTCCAATGCTTCAGTTACTCCAATGCTTCAGTTACTCCAATGCTTCAGTTACTCCAATGCTTCAGTTACCCCAAAGCTTCAGTTACCCCAATGCTTCAGTTACCCCAATGCTTCAGTTACCCCAATGCTTCAATTGCCCCCAATGCTTCAGTTACTCCAATGCTTCAGTTACCCCCAATGCTTCAGTTACCCCAATGCTTCAGTTCCCCCAATGCTTCAGTTACCCCAATGCTTCAGTTACTCCAATGCTTCAGTTGCCCAATGCTTCAGTTACCCCTAATGCTTCAGTTACCCTAATGCTTCAGTTACCCCAATGCTTCAGTTACCCCAATGCTTCAGTTACCCCAATGCTTCAGTTACGCAACCCTTCAGTTACCCCAATGCTTCAATTGCCCCCAATACTTCAGTTACCCCAATGCTTCAGTTACCCCAATGCTTCAGTTACCCCAATGTTTCAGTTACCCCAAATGCTTCAGTTACGCCAATGCTTCAGTTACCCCAATGCTTCAGTTCCCCCCAAATGCTTCAGTTACCCCCAAATGCTTCAGTTACTCCAATGCTTCAGTTACCTCAATGCTTCAGTTACTCCAATGCTTCAGTTACTCCAATGCTTCAGTTACCCCAATGCTTCAGTTACCCCAATGCTTCAATTACCCAAATGCTTCAGTTACTCCAATGATTCAGTTACCCCCAATGCTTCAGTTACACCAATGCTTCAGTTACTCCAATGCTTCAGTTACCCCAATGCTTAAGTTACCCCAATGCTTCAGTTACTCCAATGCTTCAGTTACCCCAATGATTCAGTTACCCGCAATGCTTCAGTTACCCCCAATTGCTTCAGTTACTCCAATGATTCAGTTACCCCCAATGCTTCAGTTACACCAATGCTTCAGTTACCCCAATGATTCAGTTACCCCCAATGCTTCAGTTATTCCAATGCTTCAGTTACTCCAATGATTCAGTTACTCCAATGCTTCAGTTACCCCAATGCTTCAGTTACTCCAATGATTCAGTTAACCCAAATGCTTCAGTTACCCCAAATGCTTCAGTTACCCCAATGCTTCAGTTATCCCCAATGCTTCAGTTACTCCAATGCTTCAGTTACTCCAATGCTTCAGTTACCCCAATGCTTCAGTTACCTCAATGCTTCAGTTACCCAAAGCTTCAGTTACCCCAATGCTTGTTACCCCAATGCTTCAGTTACTCCAATGCTTCAGTTACTCCAATGCTTCAGTTACCCCAATGCTTCAGTTACCCCAATGCTTCAGTTACTCCAATGCTTCAGTTACTCCAATGCTTCAGTTACCCCAATGCTTCAGTTACCCCAATGCTCCAGTTACCCCAATGCTTCAGTTACCACAATGCTTCAGTTACTCCAATGCTTCAGTTACCCCAATGCTTCAGTTACCCCCAATGCTTCAGTTACTCCAATGCTTCAGTTACCCCCAGTGCTGAAGTTACACCCATGCTTCAGTTGCTCCAATGCTTCAGTTACCCCAATGCTTCAGTTACCCCAATGCTTCAGTTACCACAATGCAGCATGGTGGCATAGTGGTTAGCACTGTTGCCTCACAGCGCCAGAGACCCGGGTTCGAATCCGGCCTCGGGTGACTGTCTGTGTGGAGTTTGCACATTCTCCCCGTGTTTGCGTGGGTTTCCTCCGGGTGCTCCGGTTTCCTCCCACAGTCCAAAGATGTGCGGGTTAGGTTGATTGGCTATGATTAAAAAATTGACCCTTAGTGTTAGGGGGACTAAATACGTGGGGTTACGGGGATCGGGTGGGATATGTGTCGGTGCAGGCTCGATGGGCCGAAATGGCCTCTATCTGCACTGTGGGGTTTCTGGGATTCTGTGATTCAGTTACCCCCAAAGCTTCAGTTACTCCAATGCTTCAGTTACCCAACGCTTCCGTTACCCCCAATGCTTCAGTTACCCCCAATGCTTCAGTTACCCCCAATGCTTCAGTTACCCCCAATGCTTCAGTTACCCCAATGCTTCAGTTACCCCCAATGCTTCAGTTACTCCAATGCTTCAGTTACTCCAATGATTCAGTTACCCCAAATGCTTCAGTTACCCACAATGCTTCAGTTACTCCAATGCTTCAGTTACCCCAAAGCTTCAGTTACCCCAATGCTTCAGTTACCCCAATGCTTCAATTGCCCCCAATGCTTCAGTTACTCCAATGCTTCAGTTACCCCCAATGCTTCAGTTACCCCAATGCTTCAGTTACCCCAATGCTTCAGTTACTCCAATGCTTCAGTTACTCCAATGCTTCAGTTGCCCAATGCTTCAGTTACCCCCAATGCTTCAGTTACCCCAATGCTTCAGTTACCCCAATGCTTCAGTTACGCAATCCTTCAGTTACCCCAATGCTTCAATTGCCCCCAATACTTCAGTTACCCCAATGCTTCAGTTACCCCAATGCTTCAGTTACCCCAATGCTTCAGTTACCCCCAAATGCTTCAGTTACGCCAATGCTTCAGTTACCCCAATGCTTCAGTTACCCCCAAATGCTTCAGTTACCCCCAAATGCTCCAGTTACTCCAATGCTTCAGTTACCTCAATGCTTCAGTTACTCCAATGCTTCAGTTACTCCAATGCTTCAGTTACTCCAATGCTTCAGTTACTCCAATGCTTCAGTTACTCCAATGCTTCAGTTACTCCAATGCTTCAGTTACTCCAATGCTTCAGTTACCCCAATGCTTCACTTACCCCAATGCTTCAATTACCCAAATGCTTCAGTTACTCCAATGCTTCAGTTACCCCCCAATGCTTCAGTTACTCCAATGCTTCAGTTACTCCAATGATTCAGTTACCCCCAATGCTTCAGTTACACCAATGCTTCAGTTACCCCAATGCTCCAGTTACTCCAATGCTTCAGTTACCCCAATGCTTAAGTTACCCCAATGCTTCAGTTACTCCAATGCTTCAGTTACCCCAATGATTCGGTTACCCGCAATGCTTCAGTTACCCCCAATTGCTTCAGTTACTCCAATGATTCAGTTACTCCAATGCTTCAGTTACCCCAATGCTTCACATACCCCAATGATTCAGTTACCCCCAATGCTTCAGTTATTCCAAATCCTTCAGTTACCCCAATGCTTCAGTTACCCCCAATGCTTCAGTTTCTCCAATGCTTCAGTTACCCCAATGCTTCAGTTACCTCAATGCTTCAGTTACCCAAAGCTTCAGTTACCCCAATGCTTGTTACCCCAATGCTTCAGTTACTCCAATGCTTCAGTTACTCCAATGCTTCAGTTACTCCAATGCTTCAGTTACTCCAATGCTTCAGTTACCCCAAAGCTTCAGTTACCCCAAAGCTTCAGTTACCCCAATGCTTCAGTTACCCCAATGCTTCAGTTACCCCAATGCTTCAATTGCCCCCAATGCTTCAGTTACTCCAATGCTTCAGTTACCCCCAATGCTTCAGTTACCCCAATGCTTCAGTTCCCCCAATGCTTCAGTTACCCCCAATGCTTCAGTTACTCCAATGCTTCAGTTGCCCAATGCTTCAGTTACCCCTAATGCTTCAGTTACCCTAATGCTTCAGTTACCCCAATGCTTCAGTTACCCCAATGCTTCAGTTACCCTAATGCTTCAGTTACGCAACCCTTCAGTTACCCCAATGCTTCAATTGCCCCCAATACTTAAGTTACCCCAATGCTTCAGTTACCCCAATGCTTCAGTTACCCCAATGCTTCAGTTACCCCCAAATGCTTCAGTTACGCCAATGCTTCAGTTACCCCAATGCTTCAGTTCCCCCCAAATGCTTCAGTTACCCCCAAATGCTTCAGTTACTCCAATGCTTCAGTTACCTCAATGCTTCAGTTACTCCAATGCTTCAGTTACTCCAATGCTTCAGTTACCCCAATGCTTCAGTTACCCCAATGCTTCAATTTCCCAAATGCTTCAGTTACTCCAATGATTCAGTTACCCCCAATGCTTCAGTTACACCAATGCTTCAGTTACTCCAATGCTTCAGTTACCCCAATGCTTAAGTTACCCCAATGCTTCAGTTACTCCAATGCTTCAGTTACCCCAATGATTCAGTGACCCGCAATGCTTCAGTTACCCCCAATTGCTTCAGTTACTCCAATGATTCAGTTACCCCCAATGCTTCAGTTACTCCAATGCTTCAGTTACCCCAATGATTCAGTCACCCCCAATGCTTCAGTTATTCCAATGCTTCAGTTACTCCAATGATTCAGTTACTCCAATGCTTCAGTTACCCCAATGCTTCAGTTACCCCAATGATTCAGTTACCCCAAATGCTTCAGTTACCCCAAATGCTTCAGTTACCCCAATGCTTCAGTTATCCCCAATGCTTCAGTTACTCCAATGCTTCAGTTACCCCAATGCTTCAGTTACCTCAATGCTTCAGTTACCCAAATCTTCAGTTACCCCAATGCTTGTTACCCCAATGCTTCAGTTACTCCAATGCTTCAGTTACTCCAATGCTTCAGTTACCCCAATGCTTCAGTTACCCCCAAATGCTTCAGTTACCCCAATGCTTCAGTTACTCCAATGCTTCAGTTACTCCAATGCTTCACTTACCCCAATGCTTCAGTTACCCCAATGCTTCAGTTACCCCAATGCTTCAGTTACCACAATGCTTCAGTTACTCCAATGCTTCAGTTACCCCAATGCTTCAGTTACCCCCAATGCTTCAGTTACTCCAATGCTTCAGTTATCCCCAGTGCTGAAGTTACACCCATGCTTCAGTTGCTCCAATGCTTCAGTTACTCCAATGCTTCAGTTACCCCAATGCTTCAGTTACCCCAATGCTTCAGTTACCCCAATGCTTCAGTTACCCCAATGCTTCAGTTACTCCAATGCTTCAGTTACCCCCATGCTTCAGTTACCACAATGCAGCATGGTGGCATTGTGGTTAGCACTGTTGCCTCACAGCGCCAGAGACCCGGGTTCGAATCCGGCCTCGGGTGACTGTCTGTGTGGAGTTTGCACATTCTCCCCGTGTTTGCGTGGGTTTCCTCCGGGTGCTCCGGTTTCCTCCCACAGTCCAAAGATGTGCGGGTTAGGTTGATTGGCTATGATTGAAAAATTGACCCTTAGTGTTAGGGGGACTAAATACGTGGGGTTACGGGGATCGGGTGGGATATGTGTCGGTGCAGGCTCGATGGGCCGAAATGGCCTCTATCTGCACTGTGGGGTTTCTGTGATTCTGTGATTCAGTTACCCCCAAAGCTTCAGTTACTCCAATGCTTCAGTTACCCCAACGCTTCAGTTACCCCAATGCTTCAGTTACCCCCAATGCTTCAGTTACCCCAATGCTTCAGTTACCCCCAATGCTTCAGTTACCCCCAATGCTTCAGTTACCCCAATGCTTCAGTTACCCCCAATGCTTCAGTTACTCCAATGCTTTAGTTACTCCAATGATTCAGTTACCCCAAATGCTTCAGTTACCCCAATGCTTCAGTTACCCCAATGCTTCAATTGCCCCCAATGCTTCAGTTGCTCCAATGCTTCAGTTACCCCCAATGCTTCAGTTACCCCAATGCTTCAGTTACCCCAATGCTTCAGTTACTCCAATGCTTCAGTTGCCCAATGCTTCAGTTACCCCCAATGCTTCAGTTACCCCAATGCTTCAGTTACCCCAATGCTTCAGTTACGCAATCCTTCAGTTACCCCAATGCTTCAATTGCCCCAATACTTCAGTTACCCCAATGCTTCAGTTACCCCAATGCTTCAGTTACCCCAATGCTTCAGTTACCCCCAAATGCTTCAGTTACGCCAATGCTTCAGTTACCCCAATGCTTCAGTTACCCCCAAATGCTTCAGTTACCCCCAAATGCTTCAGTTACTCCAATGCTTCAGTTACCTCAATGCTTCAGTTACTCCAATGCTTCAGTTACTCCAATGCTTCAGTTACCCCAATGCTTCAATTACCCAAATGCTTCAATTACTCCAATGCTTCAGTTACTCCAATGCTTCAGTTACCCCAATGCTTCAGTTACCCCCAAATGCTTCAGTTACCCCAATGCTTCAGTTACCCCAATGCTTCAGTTACCCCAATGCTTCAGTTACCCCAATGCTTCAGTTACTCCAATGCTTCAGTTACCCCAATGCTTCAGTTACCACAATGCAGCATGGTGGCATAGTGGTTAGCACTGTTGCCTCACAGCGCCAGAGACCCGGGTTCGAATCCGGCCTCGGGTGACTGTCTGTGTGGAGTTTGCACATTCTCCCCGTGTTTGCGTGGGTTTCCTCCGGGTGCTCCGGTTTCCTCCCACAGTCCAAAGATATGCGGGTTAGGTTGATTGGCTATGATAAAAAATTGACCCTTAGTGTTAGGGGGACTAAATACGTGGGGTTACGGGGATCGGGTGGGATATGTGTCGGTGCAGGCTCGATGGGCCGAAATGGCCTCTGTCTGCAATGTGGGGTTTCTGTGATTCTGCGATTCAGTTACCCCCAATGCTTCAGTTACTCCAATGCTTCAGTTACCCCAATGCTTCAGTTACCCCCAATGCTTCAGTTACCCCCAATGCTTCAGTTACCCCAATGCTTCAGTTACCCCCAATGCTTCTGTTACTCCAATGCTTCAGTTACTCCAATGATTCAGTTACCCCAAATGCTTCAGTTACCCACAATGCTTCAGTTACCACAATGCTTCAGTTACCCCCAATGCTTCAGTTACCCCAATGCTTCAGTTACCCCAATGCTTCAATTGCCCCCAATGCTTCAGTTACCCCCAATGCTTCAGTTACTCCAATGCTTCAGTTACCCCAATGCTTCAGTTACCCAAAGCTTCAGTTACCCCAATGCTTGTTACCCCAATGCTTCAGTTACCCCAATGCTTCAGTTACTCCAATGCTTCAGTTACCCCAATGCTTCAGTTACCCAAAGCTTCAGTTACCCCAATGCTTGTTACCCCAATGCTTCAGTTACCCCAATGCTTCAGTTACTCCAATGCTTCAGTTACCCCAATGCTTCAGTTGCCCAAAGCTTCAGTTACCCCAATGCTTGTTACCCCAATGCTTCAGTTACCCCAATGCTTCAGTTACCCCAATGCTTCAGTTACCCCCAATGCTTCAGTTACCCCCAATGCTTCAGTTACCCCCAATGCTTCAGTTACTCCAATGCTTCAGTTACTCCAATGCTTCAGTTACCCCAAATGCTTCAGTTACCCACAATGCTTCAGTTACCACAATGCTTCAGTTACCCCCAATGCTTCAGTTACCCCAATGCTTCAGTTACCCCAATGCTTCAATTGCCCCCAATGCTTCAGTTACTCCAATGCTTCAGTTACCCCCAATGCTTCAGTTACCCCAATGCTTCAGTTACCCCAATGCTTGTTACCCCAATGCTTCAGTTACCCCAATGCTTCAGTTACTCCAATGCTTCAGTTACCCCAATGCTTCAGTTACCCAAAGCTTCAGTTACCCCAATGCTTGTTACCCCAATGCTTCAGTTACCCCAATGCTTCAGTTACTCCAATGCTTCAGTTACCCCCAATGCTTCAGTTACCCCAATGCTTCAGTTACCCAAAGCTTCAGTTACCCCAATGCTTCAGTTAGCCCAATGCTTCAGTTACTCCAATGCTTCAGTTACCCCAATGCTTCAGTTACCCCCCAATGCTTCAGTTACCCCCAAATGCTTAATTACCCCAATGCTTGTTACCCCAATGCTTCAGTTACCCCAATGCTTCAGTTATCCCAATGCTTCAGTTACTCCTATGCTTCAGTTACTCCAATGCTTCAGTTACTCCAATGCTTCAGTTGCCCAATGCTTCAGTTACCCCAATGCTTCAGTTACCCCAATGCTTCAGTTACCCCCCAATGCTTCAGTTACCCCAATGCTTCAGTTACCCCAATGCTTCAGTTACCACAATGCTTCAGTTACTCCAATGCTTTAGTTACCCCAATGCTTCAGTTACCCGCAATGCTTCAGTTACCCCCAATGCTTCAGTTACCCCCAATGCTTCAGTTACCCCAATGCTTCAGTTACCCCAATGCTTCAGTTACTCCAATGCTTCTGTTACCCCAATGCTTCAATTGCCCCCAGTGCTTCAGTTACTCCAATGCTTCAGTTACTCCAATGCTTCAGTTACCCCAATGCTTCAGTTACCCCAATGCTTCAGTTACCCCAATGCTTCAGTTACCCCAATGCTTCAGTTACCCCAATGCTTCAGTTACCCCCATGCTTCAGTTGCCCAAAGCTTCAGTTACCCCATGCTTCAGTTGCCCAAATGCTTCAGTTACCCCAATGCTTCAGTTACCCCAATGCTTCAGTTACTCCAATGCTTCAGTTACCCCCATGCTTCAGTTGCCCAAAGCTTCAGTTACCCCAATGCTTCAGTTGCCCAAATGCTTCAGTTACCCCAATGCTTCAGTTACCCCAATGCTTCAATTGCCCCAATGCTTCAGTTGCCCAAATGCTTCAGTTACCCCAATGCTTCAGTTACCCCAATGCTTCAGTTACCCCAATGCTTCAGTTATCCCCAATGCTTCAGTTACCCCAATGCTTCAGTTACCCCAATGCTTCAGTTACCCCAATGCTTCAGTTACCCCAATGCTTCAGTTACCCCAATGCTTCAGTTACCCCAATGCTTCAGTTACCCCATTGCTTCAGTTACCCCAATGCTTCAGTTACCCCAATGCTTCAGTTACCCCAATGCTTCAGTTACCCCAATGCTTCAGTTACCCCCAATGCTTCAGTTATCCCCAATGCTTCAGTCACCCCAATGCTTCAATTACCCCCAATGCTTCAGTTGCCCCCAATGCTTCAGTTACACCAATGCTTCAGTTACCCCCAATGCTTCAGTTACCCCATGCTTCAGTTACCCCCAAATGCTTCAGTTACTCCAATGCTTCAGTTACCCCCAAATGCTTCAGTTACACCAATGCTTCAGTTACACCAATGCTTCAGTTACCCCAGTGCTTCAGTTACCCCAATGCTTCAGTTACTCCAATGCTTCAGTTACCCCAATGCTTCAGTTACCCCCAAATGCTTCAGTTACTCCAATACTTCAGTTACCCCAATGCTTCAGTTACCCAAATGCTTCAGTTACTCCAATGCTTCAGTTACCCAAATGCTTCAGTTACCCAAATGCTTCAGTTACCCCAATGCTTCAGTTACCCCAATGCTTCAGTTACCCCAATGCTTCAGTTACCCAAATGCTTCAGTTACTCCAATGCTTCAGTTACCCCAATGCTTCAGTTACCCCAATGCTTCAGTTACCCCAATGCTTCAGTTACCCCAATGCTTCAGTTACCCCAATGCTTCAGTTACCCCAATGCTTCAGTTACCCCAATGCTTCAGTTACTCCAATGCTTCAGTTACCCCCATGCTTCAGTTACCCCAATGCTTCAGTTACCCCCAATGCTTCAGTTACCCCAATGCTTCAGTTACCCCAATGCTTCAGTTACCCCCAATGCTTCAGTTACCCCAATGCTTCAGTTGCCTCCAATGCTTCAGTTACCCCCAATGCTTCAGTTACCCCCAATGCTTCAGTTACTCCAATGCTTCAGTTACCCCAATGCTTCATTTACCCCAATGCTTCGGTTACCCCCAATGCTTCAGTTACCCCCAATGCTTCAGTTACCCCCAATGCTTCAGTTACCCCAGTGCTTCAGTTACCCAAATGCTTCAGTTACTCCAATGCTTCAGTTACCCCAATGCTTCAGTTACCCCAATGCTTCAGTTACCCCAATGCTTCAGTTACCCCAATGCTTCAGTTACCCCAATGCTTCAGTTACCCCAATGCTTCAGTTACCCCAATGCTTCAGTTACCCCAATGCTTCAGTTACTCCAATGCTTCAGTTACTCCAATGCTTCAGTTACCCCCATGCTTCAGTTACCCCAATGCTTCAGTTACCCCCAATGCTTCAGTTACCCCAATGCTTCAGTTACCCCAATGCTTCAGTTACCCCCAATGCTTCAGTTACCCCAATGCTTCAGTTACCCCAATGCTTCAGTTACCCAAATGCTTCAGTTACTCCAATGCTTCAGTTACCCCAATGCTTCAGTTACCCCAATGCTTCAGTTACCCCAATGCTTCAGTTACCCCAATGCTTCAGTTACCCCAATGCTTCAGTTACCCCAATGCTTCAGTTACCCCAATGCTTCAGTTACCCCAATGCTTCAGTTACCCCAATGCTTCAGTTACTCCAATGCTTCAGTTACCCCCATGCTTCAGTTACCCCAATGCTTCAGTTACCCCCAATGCTTCAGTTACCCCAATGCTTCAGTTACCCCAATGCTTCAGTTACCCCCAATGCTTCAGTTACCCCAATGCTTCAGTTGCCTCCAATGCTTCAGTTACCCCCAATGCTTCAGTTACCCCCAATGCTTCAGTTACTCCAATGCTTCAGTTACCCCAATGCTTCATTTACCCCAATGCTTCGGTTACCCCCAATGCTTCAGTTACCCCCAATGCTTCAGTTACCCCCAATGCTTCAGTTACCCCAGTGCTTCAGTTACCCAAATGCTTCAGTTACCCCAATGCTTCAGTTACTCCAATGCTTCAGTTACCCCAATGCTTCAGTTACCCCAATGCTTCAGTTACCCCAATGCTTCAGTTACCCCAATGCTTCAGTTACCCCAATGCTTCAGTTACTCCAATGCTTCAGTTACCCCAATGCTTCAGTTACCCCCAATGCTTCAATTGCCCCCAATGCTTCAATTGCCCCAATCCTTCAGTTAGCTATGATCTTTCATACTGCTCTTACTCCTAATTCTTCAGTTAGCCCCCAATTCTTCAGTTACCCACAAACCTTTTATTTCCCTTTTTTCTGCTTTTCACCCCTGAGAGTGCTGACTCTTGCTGTGGGGTCAGGTTCCATGGCCACACACCAGTACCTTGCCCAAGTCGTCATTTCTCCTGTGTGAGACTAGCGAGTGATGGCGGGGTATTTAACTGTGGAGGGCATCGCAGCTGAGCCTGCTCTGTCCCACAAATGTTTCCCGCAGGGGACCCTGGATCGTGATTAAGAGCTGATCTTCCCCTCTCTCGCGCCAAGTCACTGAGGATTATTATAAGTGTCCCTACCAGCACTGACAGATCAGCGAACCCAGTGTGGCCGAGCCTGGGAACTTTGTGTTTTGTCTGGAGGAAACTCCCATTAGAAACTTCCCATCATCTCACAGGGAGCTGGAAAAGAATCTCATGGCCAGTTCTAAAGGGGAGCGGCCCAGGAGGATGGCACACGGGGAAGCAACTGGGGAGGAGACTGGTCCCAACACAGACAAGACTGGGGGTGGCTCGGGCCTAGGCGCTCCGACCAATAGCAACATTAAAATAAAATCCACTGGAAAATCCAGGCCTGAGCAACTAGCAGCAAGGCTGGGGTGGCTGGGAAGCGGGGTGGGGATCAAGGCTCGGGAGGTCACCATGGTGGTATGTTGGTGGTGGTGAGTAGGTGTGACTGTGTGCACTTTGGGCAGGCAGTGTGACTTTGCACTGGTGGCCTGTCTGTTAGGACCAGTCATCTCTTGACAATAAAAGCCACCCTCCAACTCTCTTGGCTATCCTCAATCAGACACTTCATTTCAAGGGGGCTGGTGCAGTGGGTCAGATACTGGCCTTCAACTTCTGTGACCTATATTTAAGTCCTGCCCAAACTGAGAGAGTGAAAGTCTCCTCCCTGCCAGATACTTGCATTTAGTGCAGTGAACATCCCAACGCACTTGAAAGAGAAGAAACTGATGAGTTGATGTAGAAGAGGTAAAAGAAATGATCCAAAAATTGCATTTTAAACAGGCTTTAAAAGATGGTGAGAGAGGTAGCAAGGCAGCATAGTATAAGGAGTGAGTCCCAGAGAGTAGGGCCAATACAGCTGAAGGTTGTACCACTGATAGCGGAGAGAGAGGAGGACAGAGTTGGAGAACTAAAGTGCACAGGCTGCGATGGAGGGTTGGAGGATGGTGCAGAGATAGAATGGGAAGGCAATGGAGCAATTTGTTAACATAGAAACATAGACATAGAAGATAGGAGCAGGAGTAGGCCATTCGGCCCCTCGAGCCTGCTCCGCCATTTAATGAGATCACGGCTGATCATCCAAATTCATTACCCTGTCCCTGTTTTCTCCCCATATCCCTTGATCCCTTTAGCCTTAAGAAATATATCTAACTCTTTCTTGAATATATTTAATAAATTGGCCTCTACTGCCTTCTGTGGTAGAGAATTCCACAGGTTCACCACTCTCTGGGTGAAGAAATTTCTCCTCATCTCAGTCCTAAATGACTTACCCCTTATCCTTAGACTGTGACCCCCGGTTCTGGACTCCCCCGCCATCAGGAACATCCTTCCTGCACCTAGTCTGTCTAGTCCTGTTAGAATTTTATAAGTTTCAATGAGATCCCCTCTCATTCTTCTAAACTCTAGCGAATATAAGCCGAATCGATTCAATCTCTCTTCATACATCATTCCTGCCATCCCAGGTATCAGTCTGGTGAATCTTCGCTGCACTCCCTCCATGGCAAGAACATCCTTCCTCAGATAAGGCAACCAAAACTGCACACAATACTCAAGGTGTGGTCTCACCAAGGCCCTGTACAACTGCAGCTAGACATCCTTGCTCCTGTACTCGAATCCTCTCGCTATGAAGGCCAACATACCATTTGCCTTCTTAACCGCCTGCTGCACCTGCATGCTTACCTTCAGCGACTGGTGCACAAGGACACCCAGGTCTCGTTGCACTTCCCCTTTTCCCAATCTATTGCTGTTCAGATAATAATGTGCCTTCCTGTTTTTGCCACCAATGTGGATAACCTCGCATTTATCCACATTATACTGCATCTGCCCAATCACCCAACCTGTCCAAATCATACTGGAGTTTCTCCTCACAGCACCCACGCCCACCCAGCTTTGTGTCGTCTGCAAACTTGGAGATATTACATCTAGTTCCCTCGTCTAGATCATTATTATATATTGTGAATAGCTGGGGTCCTAGCACTGATCCCTGCGGTACCCGACTAGTCACTGCCTACCACTCGGAAAAAGACCCGTTTATTCCAACTCTTTGCTTCCTGACTGCCAACCAGTTCTCTATCCAAGTCAGTAACTTGCCCCCAATCCCATGTGCTTTAACTTTGCATGCTAATCTCTTTTGCGGGACCTTATCGAAAGCCTTCTGAAAGTCCAAATATACCACATTCACTGGTTCTCCCTTATCTACTCTACCAGTTACATCCTCAAAAAATTCCAGTAGATTAGTCAAGCATGATTTACCTTTTGTAAGTCCATGTTGACTTTGTCCGATCCTGTCACTGCTTTCCAAGTGCTCTGCTATTACATCTTTTATAATGGACTCTAGCATTTTCCCCGCTACCGATGTCAGGCTTACCGGTCTATAATTCCCCGTTTTCTCTCTACCACCTTTTTTAAATAGTGTGGTTACATTAGCTACCCTCCAATCCATGGGAACTATTCCAGAGTCTATAGAATTTTGGAAGATGACCAGCAAAGCATCTACGATTTCTAGGGCCACTTCCTTAAGTACCCTAGGATGTAGATTATCTGGCCCTGGGGATTTATCAGCCCTCAATCCCGTCAATTTCCCTAACGCCATTTCCCTACAAATACTGATTTCATTCAATTCCTCCCTCTCATTAGACCCTATGTTCCCCGAAATCGCTGGAAGATTATTTGTGTCCTCCTTTTTGAAGACAGAACCAAAGTATGTATTTAATTGGTCTGCCATTTCTTTGTTCCCCATTATAAATTCCCCTGATTCTGACTGCAAGGGACCTACGCTTGACTTCACCAATCTTTTTCTCTTTACATATCTATAGAAACTTTTACAGTCAGTTTTTATGTTCCCCGCAAGCTTACTCTCATATTCTATTTTCCCCCTCTTAATTAATCCCTTTGTCCTCCTTTGCTGAATCCTAAACTGCTCCCAATCCTCAGGTTTGCTGCTTTTTCTGGCCAATTTATATGTCCTCTCCTTGGATCTTATGCTATCCCTAATTTCCCTTGTTAGCCTCGGTTGAGTCACCTTTTTTGTTTTATTTTTATGCCAAACAGGGATGAACAAATTCTGTAGTTCATCCATGCGATCTTTAAATGTTTGCCATTGCCTATCCACCATCAACACTTTAAGTAATGTTCCCCAATCCATCCTAGCCAACTCACGCCTCATACCATCATAGTTTCCTTTATTTAAATTCAGGACCCTAGTCTCTGAGTCAACTACTTCACTCTCCATCTTAATGAAGATTTCTATCATATTATGATCGCTTCTCCCCAAGGGGCCTCGCACAACAACATTGCTAATTAATCCTTTCTCATTACATAACACCCAGTCTAAGATGGCCTGATCGCTAGTTGGTTCCTCGACATATTGGGCCAGGAAACCATCCCGTATACACTCCAGGAATTCCTCCTCCACAGTATTGTTACTAATTTGGTTAGCCCAATCTCTATGTAGATTAAAGTCACCCATGATAACTGCTGTGCCCTTATTGCACGCATCTCTAATTTCCCATTTAATGCCATCCCCAACCTCAGCATTACTGTTTGGGGGTCTGTATACAACTCCCACTAACGTTTTCTGCCCCATGGTATTTCTCAGCTCTACCCATACAGATTCCACATCATCAGAGCTAATATCCTTCCTTACTATTGTGTTAATCTCATCTTTAACCAGCAATGCTACCCCACCTCCTTTTCCTTTTTGCCTGTCCTTCCTGAATATTGAATACCCCTGGATGTTGAATTCCCAGCCTTGGTCACCCTGGAGCCATGTCTCCGTAATTCCAATTGCATCATATCCGTTTACATCTATTTGCGCAGCTAATTCATCCACCTTATTATGAATGCTCCTCGCATTAAGACACAAAGCCTTCAGGCTTGTTTTTTTAACACTCTTAGTCCTTTTAGAATTAGTATTTACTGTAGCCCTGTGATTTACACCCTTGATTTCTCTGCCTTCCACTTTTGCTTTTCTCCTTCCTGTCTTTTGTTTCTATCCTTGCTTTCCTTTCCTCTGTCTCCCTGCACAGGTTCCCAACCCCCTGCCATTTTAGTTTAAACTCTCCCCAACAGCACTAGCAAACACGCACCCTAGGACATCGGTCCTGTCCAGTTTGTACTGGTCCCACCTCCCCCAGAACCGGTTCCAATGTCCCAGGAATTTGAATCCCTCCCTCTTGCACCATTCCTCTAGCTACGTATTCATCTGAAATATCCTTCTATTTCTACTCTGACTAGCACGTGGCACTGGTAGCAATCCTGAGATTACTACCTTTAAGGTCCTATTTTTTAATTTACCTCCTAACTCCCTATATTCAGCTTTTAGGATCTCATCCCATTTTTTACCTATATCGTTGGTACCTATATGCACCACGACAACTGGTTGTTCACCCTCCCCCTCCAGAATGCCCTGCAGCCGCCCCGAGACATCCTTGACCCTTGCACCAGGGAGGCAACATACCATCCTGAAGTCTCATTTGCAGCTGCAGAAACGCCTATCTATTCCCCTTACAATAGAATCCCCTATCACTAAAGCTCTCCCAGTCTTTTTCCTCCCGTCCTGTGCAGCAGAACCACCCATGGTGCCAGGAAGTTGGCTGCTGCTGCCTTCCCCTGATAAGCCATCTCCCTCAATAATATCCAAAGTGGTATATCTGTTTGAAAGGGGGATGGCCACAGGGGACCCCTGCACTACCTGCCTGCACCTACTACTCTGCCTGGTGGTCACCCATTCCCTTCCTGCCTGTGCAGCCTTTACCTGCGATGTGACCAACTCCCTAAACGTGCTATCCACGATGTCCTCAGCATCGCGAATGCTCCAGTATGTATCCATTCGCAGCTCCAGCGCCGCAATGTGGTCTGTCAGTAGCTGCAGCTGGATACACTTCCCACACACATGGTCGTCAGGGACACTTCTGATTTCCCACATAGCGCAGGAGGAGCATGCCACGGGGCCGAGCTGTCCTGCCATGACTTACCCTTTAATTAATTTTAATTAATTTAAATCAAATCAATACCACTAATTACACTTCAATTAAATGAAATACTCAAGGGCCCTTGGTTACTAGCACTCCCCGATACACAACAGAGACCTTAGAAACTATAACCACAAAAATTAAGACCGTCTAAGTTTTATAAACTATTAATCTTAACTGTCAAACTATAGAGTAGTATAAATACTCACCTGGCTGTACTCACCCAATCAGCTGCTTCCTCTTGCCCGTGTCACTTTTTGAATCGTGACGTGGCTCCGGAATGCCGCCGCCGGTCTGTGAGATTGGTAAGCCTCTGTAAAAAAGCCTGTGAAAGTTAGTTTCAGTACTCACTGTACCGCCGCTCTCTGCTCCTTCCGACACTGGACTCATGTCTGAATTCAGTCCCCTGGGGGATGGGGTTTGAGTTGAGGATATGAGGATCGTATGGGTGGGGAGCAGGACTCATTATAGAATAGCATGTGAGGGCAAGGTACTGGACAACTTGGAGATTGTGCAGGGTGGGGCCTGAGAGGAGCGATCCAGAGAAGTTGAGTTTGGAGGGGATAGAAGCATGGATAAGGGTTTCAACAGGGATGGGGGATGTTAAGGCTGAGGGTAGGTGATGTTGCAGAGGTAGAAGTATGTTATCTTAATTATGGATAGAAGATGGAGTGTGCATTTTGATAGGACACCACCCTCTGAGTGAAGAAATTTCTCCTCATCTCAGTCCTAAATGTCCTACCCCGTATCCTGAGACTGTGACCCCTCGTTCTAGACCCCCCCCCAGCCAGGGGAAATATCCTCCCTGCATCCAGTCTGACTAGCCCGGTCAGAATTTTATACGTTTCAATGAGATCCCCTCTCATTCTTCTAAACTCCAGTGAATACAGGCCTAGTCGACCCAATCTCTCCTCATACGACAGTCCTACCATCCCAGGAATCAGTCTGGTGAACCTTCGCTGCACTCCCTCTATGGCAGGTATATCCTTTCTTAGGTAAGGAAACCAAAACTGCACACAGTACTCCAGGTATGGTGTGGGACTGGAGTCACATATAAAGAAAGAAAGGACTTGCATTTATTTAGCACCTTTCATGACCAAATAATCTTAAAATTAGAGCTTGGCCGTTCAGGAGTTTTTGTTAGGTAAGGATATTAAGGGATATGGAGCTAAGGTGGGTAAATGGAGTTGAGGTACAGATCAGCCATGAGCTAATTGAATGGCGGAGCAGGCTCGAGGGGCTGAATGGCTTCCTCCTGTTCCTAATTTTCCTATGTTACTCTGTATCTAACCCATGCTGTACCTGTCCTGGGAGTGTTTGATGGGACAGTGTAGAGGGAGCTTTACTCTGTATCTAACCTGAGCTGTACCTGCCCTGGGAATGTTTGATGGGGCAGTGTAGAGGGAGCTTTACTCTGTATCGAACCCGTGCTGTACCTGCCCTGGGAGTGTTTGATGGGACAGTGTAGAGGGAGCTTTACTCTGTAACCCGTGCTGTACCTGCCCTGGGAGTGTTTGATGGGACAGTGTAGAGGGAGCTTTACTCTGTATCTAACCCGTGCTGTACCTGCCCTGGGAGTGTTTGATGGGACAGTGTAGAGGGAGCTTTATTCTGGATAAATGTGAAGTTATCCACTTCAGTAGGAAAAACAGAAAGGTAGAGTATTATTTAAATGGTGATAGATTGGGAAATGTTGATGTACAGAGGGACCTGGGTGTCCTTGTACACCAGTCACTGAAAGCAAACATGCAGGTGCAGCAAGCAGTTAGGAAGGCAAATGGTATGTTGGCCTTCATTGCAAGAGGATTTGAGTACAGGAGCAAAGATGTCTTACTACAGTTGTACAGGGCCTTGGTGAGACCACACCTGGAGTACTGTGTGCAGTTTTGGTCTCCTTACCTAAGAAAGGATATACCTGCCATAGAGGGAGTGCAGCGAAGGTTCACCAGACTGATTCCTGGGATGGCAGGACTGCCATATGAGGAGAGATTGGGTCGACTAGGCCTGTATTCACTAGAGTTTAGAAGAATGAGAGGGGATCTCATTGAAATGTATAAAATTCTGACAGGGCTAGACAGATTGGATGCAGGGAGGATGTTTCCCCTGGCTGGGGGGGGTCTAGAACGAGGGGTCACAGTCTCAGGATAAGGGGTAAGACATTTAGGACTGAGATGAGGAGAAATTTCTTCACTCAGTGTGGTGAACCTATGGAATTCTCTACCACACAAGGCAGTGGAGGCCAATCACTGAATATATTTAAGAAGGAGATAGATAGTGTTCACTATGGAGAAGGACGATGTAGGCATAGAAATCAGGCAGGGGGATTGTGATATACTTGAACAAATTAGTGTTGAGAGGGAGGATGTACTAGCGGTTTTAGCGGGCGTAAAAGTGGATAAATCCCCAGGCCCAGACGAGATGTATCCCAGGCTACAATGTGAGGCAAGGGAAGAGATTGCAGGGGCTCTGACACAAATTTTCAGAACCTCTCTGGCCACAGGGAAGGTGCCAGAGGACTGGAGGACAGCTAACATAGTATCATTATTCAAGAAGGGTAGTAGGGATAAACCAGGGAATTACAGGCCAGTGAGCCTAACATCAGTGATAAGGAAATTATTGGAAAAAATTCTGAGGGACAGAATTAGTCTCCACTTGGAGAGGCAAGGATTAATCAAGGATAGTCAGTATGGCTTCGTCAGGGGAGATCATGTCTAACCAATTTGATTGAATTTTTCGAGGGGGTGACTAGGTGTGTGGATGAGGGTAGTGCAGTTGATGTAGTCTACATGGACTTCAGTAAGGCTTTTGGCAAAGTCCCGCATGGGAGACTGGTCAAGAAGGTAAGAGCCCATGGGATCCAGGGCAATTTGGCACATTAGATCCAAAATTGGCTTAGTGGCAGGAGGCAGAGGGTGATGGTTGTTTTTGTGACTGGAAGCCTGTGTCCAGTGGTGTACCGCAGGGATCGGTGCAGGGTCCTTTGCTGTTTGTAGTGTACATTAATGATTTAGATATGAATGTAGGAGGTATGATCAGTAAGTTCGCAGATGACACGAAAATTGGTGGAGTGGTAAATAGCGAGGAGGGAAGCCTCAGGCTACAGGGCGATATAGACGGGTTGGTCAGATGGGCAGAACAGTGGCAAATGGAATTTAATCCTGAAAAGTGTGAGGTGATGCATTTTGGGAGGACTAACAAGGCAAGGGAATACACAATGAATGGTAGGATCCAAGGAAGGACAGAGGATCAGAGGGACCTTGGTGTGCATGTATATAGATCCCTGAAGGCAGCAGGACAGGTAGATAAGGTGGTTCAAAAGGCATATGGGATACTTGCCTTCATTAGCCGGGGCATAGAATATAAGAACAGGGAGGTTATGATGGAGCTGTACAAAACGCTAGGCAGGCCACAGCTGGAATACTGTGTGCAGTTCTGGTCGCCACACTATAGGAAGGATGTAATTGCATTAGAGAGGGTGCAGAGGAGATTCACCAGGATGTTACCTGGGCTGGAGCGCTTCAGCTATGAAGAGAGACTGGACAGGCTGGGGTTGTTTTCCTTGGAGCAGAGAAGGCTGAGGGGGGACCTGATTGAGGTGTACAAAATTATGAGGGGCATAGATAGGATGGATAGAAAGGAACTTTTCCCCTTAGTAGAGGGGTCAATAACCAGGGGGCATAGTTTCAAGGTAAGGGGCAGGAGGTTTAGAGGGGATTTGAGGAAAAACTCTCTCACCCAGAGGGGGTTGGAATCTGGAACTCACTGCCTGAAAGGGTGGCAGAGGCAGGAACCCTCACAACATTCAAGAAGCATTTATATGAACACTTGAAATGCCATAGCATACAAGGCTACGGACCAAGTGTTGGAAAATGGGTTTAGAATAGACAGGGCTTGATGGCCGGCGCGGACACGATGGGCCGAAGGGCCTCTTTCTGTGCTGTATAACTCGATCACTCTGTAGATTTCTAGTCACAAAGGCATCAAGGGGTATGGGGAGAGAGCGGGAATATGGTATTGAGATAGAGGATCAGCCAGGATCATATTGAATGGTGGAGCAGGCTCGAAGGGCCGAATGGCCGACTCCTGCTCCGAATTTTCTATGTTTCTATGGATGCAGACACTGACTGGGATGTCTCGGGGTGCAGACACTGACTGGGATGTCTCGGGGTGCAGACACTGACTGGGATGTCTCGGGGTGCAGACACTGACTGGGATGTCTCGGGGTGCAGACACTGACTGGGATGTCTCGGGGTGCAGACACTGACTGGGATGTCTCGGGGTGCAGACACTGACTGGGATGTCTCGGGGTGCAGACACTGACTGGGATGTCTCGGGGTGCAGACACTGACTGGGATGTCCCGGGGAGCAGACACTGACTGGGATGTCCCGGGGAGCAGACACTGACTGGGATGTCTCGGGGTGCAGACGCTGACTGGGATGTCTCGGGGTGCAGACACTGACTGGGATGTCCCGGGGTGCAGACACTGACTGGGATGTCCCAGGGTGCAGACACTGACTGGGATGTCCCGGGGAGCAGACACTGACTGGGATGTCCCGGGGTGCAGACACTGACTGGGATGTCCCGGGGAGCAGACACTGACTGGGATGTCTCGGGGTGCAGACACTGACTGGGATGTCTCGGGGTGCAGACACTGACTGGGATGTCTCGGGGTGCAGACACTGACTGGGATGTCCCGGGGTGCAGACACTGACTGGGATGTCCCAGGGTGCAGACACTGACTGGGATGTCCCGGGGTGCAGACACTGACTGGGATGTCCCGGGGTGCAGACACTGACTGGGATGTCTCGGGGTGCAGACACTGACTGGGATGTCTCGGGGTGCAGACACTGACTGGGATGTCTCGGGGTGCAGACACTGACTGGGATGTCCAGGGGTGCAGACACTGACTGGGATGTCCCGGGGTGCAGACACTGACTGGGATGTCTCGGGGTGCAGACAATGACTGGGATGTCCTGGGGTGCAGACACTGACTGGGATGTCCCGGGGTGCAGACACTGACTGGGATGTCCCGGGGTGCAGACACTGACTGGGATGTCTCGGGGTGCAGACACTGACTGGGATGTCTCGGGGTGCAGACACTGACTGGGATGTCCCGGGGTGCAGACACTGACTGGGATGTCTCGGGGTGCAGACACTGACTGGGATGTCTCGGGGTGCAGACACTGACTGGGATGTCTCGGGGTGCAGACACTGACTGGGATGTCCCGGGGTGCAGACACTGACTGGGATGTCTCGGGGTGCAGACACTGACTGGGATGTCTCGGGGTGCAGACACTGACTGGGATGTCCCAGGGTGCAGACACTGACTGGGATGTCCCGGGGTGCAGACACTGACTGGGATGTCTCGGGGTGCAGACACTGACTGGGATGTCTCGGGGTGCAGACACTGACTGGGATATTCCAGGGTGCAGACACTGACTGGGATGTCTCGGGGTGCAGACACTGACTGGGATGTCTCGGGGTGCAGACACTGACTGGGATGTCCCAGGGTGCAGACACTGACTGGGATGTCCCGGGGTGCAGACACTGACTGGGATGTCTCGGGGTGCAGACACTGACTGGGATGTCTTGGGGTGCAGACACTGACTGGGATGTCACGGGGTGCAGACACTGACTGGGATGTCCCGGGGTGCAGACACTGACTGGGATGTCCCGGGCTGCAGACACTGACTGGGATGTCCCGGGGTGCAGACACTGACTGGGATGTCTCGGGGTGCAGACACTGACTGGGATGTCCCGGGGTGCAGACACTGACTGGGATGTCTCGGGGTGCAGACACTGACTGGGATGTCTCGGGGTGCAGACACTGACTGGGATGTCACGGGGTGCAGACACTGACTGGGATGTCTCGGGGTGCAGACACTGACTGGGATGTCACGGGGTGCAGACACTGTCTGGGATGTCCTGGGGTGCAGACACTGACTGGGATGTCCCGGGGTGCAGACACTGACTGGGATGTCCCGGGGTGCAGACACTGACTGGGATGTCTCGGGGTGCAGACACTGACTGGGATGTCTCGGGGTGCAGACACTGACTGGGATGTCCCGGGGTGCAGACACTGACTGGGATGTCACGGGGTGCAGACACTGACTGGGATGTCTCGGGGTGCAGACACTGACTGGGATGACTCGGGGTGCAGACACTGACTGGGATGTCCCGGGGTGCAGACACTGACTGGGATGTCCCGGGGTGCAGACACTGACTGGGATGTCTCGGGGTGCAGACACTGACTGGGATGTCCCGGGGTGCGGACACTGACTGGGATGTCTCGGGGTGCAGACACTGACTGGGATGTCCCGGGGTGCAGACACTGACTGGGATGTCCAGGGGTGCAGACACTGACTGGGATGTCTCGGGGTGCAGACACTGACTGGGATGTCCCGGGGTGCAGACACTGACTGGGATGTCTCGGGGTGCAGACACTGACTGGGGTGTCTCGGGGTGCAGACACTGACTGGGATGTCCCGGGGTGCAGACACTGACTGGGATGTCCCGGGGTGCAGACACTGACTGGGATGTCCCGGGGTGCAGACACTGACTGGGATGTCCCAGGGTGCAGACACTGACTGGGATGTCTCGGGGTGCAGACACTGACTGGGATGTCTCGGGGTGCAGACACTGACTGGGATGTCTCGGGGTGCAGACACTGACTGGGATGTCCCGGGGTGCAGACACTGACTGGGATGTCCCGGGGTGCAGACACTGACTGGGATGTCTCGGGGTGCAGACACTGACTGGGATGACTCGGGGTGCAGACACTGACTGGGATGTCTCGGGGTGCAGACACTGACTGGGATGTCCCGGGGTGCAGACACTGACTGGGATGTCCCGGGGTGCAGACACTGACTGGGATGTCCCGGGGTGCAGACACTGACTGGGATGTCTCGGGGTGCAGACACTGACTGGGATGTCCCGGGGTGCAGACACTGACTGGGATGTCTCGGGGTGCAGACACTGACTGGGATGTCCCGGGGTGCAGACACTGACTGGGATGTCTCGGGGTGCAGACACTGACTGGGATGTCTCGGGGTGCAGACACTGACTGGGATGTCCCGGGGTGCAGACACTGACTGGGATGTCTCGGGGTGCAGACACTGACTGGGATGTCCCGGGGTGCAGACACTGACTGGGATGTCCTGGGGTGCAGACACTGACTGGGATGTCCTGGGGTGCAGACACTGACTGGGATGCCTCGAGGTGCAGACACTGACTGGGATGTCCCGGGGTGCAGACACTGACTGGGATGTCTCGGGGTGCAGACACTGACTGGGATGTCTCGGGGTGCAGACACTGACTGGGATGTCCCGGGGTGCAGACACTGACTGGGATGTCCCGGGGCGCAGACACTGACTGGGATGTCCGGGGGTGCAGACACTGACTGGGATGTCCCGGGGTGCAGACACTGACTGGGATGTCCCGGGGTGCAGACACTGACTGGGATGTCTCAGGGTGCAGACACTGACTGGGATGTCCCGGGGAGCAGACACTGACTGGGATGTCTCGGGGTGCAGACACTGACTGGGATGTCCCGGGGTGCAGACACTGACTGGGATGTCCCGGGGTGCAGACACTGACTGGGATGTCCCAGGGTGCAGACACTGACTGGGATGTCTCGGGGTGCAGACACTGACTGGGATGTCCCGGGGTGCAGACACTGACTGGGATGTCTCGGGGTGCAGACACTGACTGGGATGTCTCGGGGTGCAGACACTGACTGGGATGTCTCGGGGTGCAGACACTGACTGGGATGTCTCGGGGTGCAGACACTGACTGGGATGTCTCGGGGTGCAGACACTGACTGGGATGTCTCGGGGTGCAGACACTGACTGGGATGTCTTGGGGTGCAGACACTGACTGGGATGTCTCGGGGTGCGGACACTGACTGGGATGTCTCGGGGTGCAGACACTGACTGGGATGTCCCGGGGTGCAGACACTGACTGGGATGTCTCGGGTGCAGACACTGACTGGGATGTCTCGGGGTGCAGACACTGACTGCGATGTCTCGGGGTGCAGACACTGACTGGGATGTCTCGGGGTGCAGACACTGACTGGGATATTCCCATGTGGCTCTAAGCATGGAGTGTCATTGTAACCATTGCTCTTCTGCCTGCACAGGTCTCTGAGCACATGGTCAGCATCCAACTCCAGGCCTCTGATAACGAACAGCCGCCTCAGTTCTTGGTCCGCGGCTCCTCTCGTGGGCGGACCAAAGGGACTGAGACCACTTGAAGTACCACGTCCAGCTGCTGATGGATTTACACCCATACTGAGGACTGAAGTAAAACCCAAGCCAGACTCAACTGCAGAGACAGGTACTGTTGCTGTGATTCATAGAATGAAGGAGAGGAGAGCCAGTCATTGAATGAGAGAGCAGAGGGCTTGGGTGATGGTGGGGCTGTGGGTAATGAGGGAATTAGAGGCGTAGCGGATGTTTGGAATATGTAAAATAACTAAGGTAGAGAGCACCTCCCACTTTGCATCCACAGCTTGTTTCACCTGTCTGACCATTCAGTTCATGTAACAGCAGGTGATGCAGCTCATGTGGCTGTGAGCTGGCCGACATGGTAGGAGGTAGCACCTGTACCAGGTACTATCAGGAGCAGAGTGCAGCACCTGTACCAGGTACTATCAGGAGGAGAGTGCAGCACCTATACCAGGTACTATCAGGAGCAGAGTGCAGCACCTGTACCAGGTACTATCAGGAGCAGAGTGCAGCACCTGTACCAGGTACTATCAGGAGCAGAGTGCAGCACCTGTACCAGGTACTATCAGGAGCAGAGTGCAGCACCTGTACCAGGTACTATCAGGAGCAGAGTGTAGCGCCTGTACCAGGTACTATCAGGAGCAGAGTGCAGCGCCTGTACCAGGTACTATCAGGAGCAGAGTGCAGCACCTGTACCAGGTACTATCAGGAGCAGAGTGTAGCGCCTGTACCAGGTACTATCAGGAGCAGAGTGCAGCGCCTGTACCAGGTACTATCAGGAGCAGAGTGTAGCACCTGTACCAGGTACTATCAGGAGCAGAGTGCAGCACCTGTACCAGGTACTATCAGGAGCAGAGTGCAGCACCTGTACCAGGTACTATCAGGAGCGGAGTGCAGCACCTGTACCAGGTACTATCAGGAGCAGAGTGTAGCGCCTGTACCAGGTACTATCAGGAGCAGAGTGCAGCGCCTGTACCAGGTACTATCAGGAGCGGAGTGCAGCACCTGTACCAGGTACTATCAGGAGCAGAGTGCAGCACCTGTACCAGGTACTGTCAGGAGCAGAGTGCAGCACCTGTACCAGGTACTATCAGGAGCAGAGTGCAGCACCTGTACCAGGTACTGTCAGGAGCAGAGTGCAGCACCTGTACCAGGTACTATCAGGAGCAGAGTGCAGCACCTGTACCAGGTACTATCAGGAGCAGAGTGCAGCGCCTGTACCCGGTACTATCAGGAGCAGAGTGCAGCATCTGTACCAGGTACTATCAGGAGCAGAGTGCAGCACCTGTACCAGGTACTATCAGGAGCAGAGTGCAGCGCCTGTACCAGGTACTATCAGGAGCGGAGTGCAGCACCTGTACCAGGTACTGTCAGGTGCAGAGTGCAGCACCTGTACCAGGTACTATCAGGAGCAGAGTGCAGCACCTGTACCAGGTACTATCAGGAGCAGAGTGCAGCACCTGTACCAGGTACTATCAGGAGCAGAGTGCAGCACCTGTACCAGGTACTATCAGGAGCAGAGTGCAGCACCTGTACCAGGTACTATCAGGAGCAGAGTGCAGCGCCTGTACCAGGTACTATCAGGAGCAGAGTGCAGCGCCTGTACCAGGTACTATCAGGAGCAGAGTGTAGCACCTGTACCAGGTACTATCAGGAGCAGAGTGCAGCACCTGTACCAGGTACTATCAGGAGCAGAGTGCAGCACCTGTACCAGGTACTATCAGGAGCAGAGTGCAGCACCTGTACCAGGTACTATCAGGAGCAGAGTGTAGCGCCTGTACCAGGTACTATCAGGAGCAGAGTGCAGCGCCTGTACCAGGTACTATCAGGAGCGGAGTGCAGCACCTGTACCAGGTACTATCAGGAGCAGAGTGCAGCACCTGTACCAGGTACTATCAGGAGCAGAGTGCAGCACCTGTACCAGGTACTATCAGGAGCAGAGTGCAGCGCCTGTACCAGGTACTATCAGGAGCGGAGTGCAGCACCTGTACCAGGTACTGTCAGGTGCAGAGTGCAGCACCTGTACCAGGTACTATCAGGAGCAGAGTGCAGCACCTGTACCAGGTACTATCAGGAGCAGAGTGCAGCACCTGTACCAGGTACTATCAGGAGCGGAGTGTAGCGCCTGTACCAGGTAATATCAGGAGCAGAGTGCAGCGCCTGTACCAGGTACTATCAGGAGCAGAGTGTAGCACCTGTACCAGGTACAATCAGGAGCAGAGTGCAGCACCTGTACCAGGTACTATCAGGAGCAGAGTGCAGCACCTGTACCAGGTACTATCAGGAGCGGAGTGCAGCACCTGTACCAGGTACTATCAGGAGCAGAGTGTAGCGCCTGTACCAGGTACTATCAGGAGCAGAGTGCAGCGCCTGTACCAGGTACTATCAGGAGCGGAGTGCAGCACCTGTACCAGGTACTATCAGGAGCAGAGTGCAGCACCTGTACCAGGTACTATCAGGAGCAGAGTGCAGCACCTGTACCAGGTACTATCAGGAGCAGAGTGCAGCGCCTGTACCAGGTACTATCAGGAGCGGAGTGCAGCACCTGTACCAGGTACTGTCAGGTGCAGAGTGCAGCACCTGTACCAGGTACTATCAGGAGCAGAGTGCAGCACCTGTACCAGGTACTATCAGGAGCAGAGTGCAGCACCTGTACCAGGTACTGTCAGGAGCAGAGTGCAGCACCTGTACCAGGTACTGTCAGGAGGAGAGTGCAGCACCTGTACCAGGTACTGTCAGGAGGAGAGTGCAGCACCTGTACCAGGTACTGTCAGGAGGAGAGTGCAGCACCTGTACCAGGTACTATCAGGAGCAGAGTGCAGCACCTGTACCAGGTACTGTCAGGAGGAGAGTGCAGCACCTGTACCAGGTACTGTCAGGAGGAGAGTGCAGCGCCTGTACCAGGTACTATCAGGAGCAGAGTGCAGCACCTGTACCAGGTACTATCAGGAGCAGAGTGCAGCACCTGTACCAGGTACTGTCGGGAGGAGAGTGCAGCACCTGTACCAGGTACTATCAGGAGCAGAGTGTAGTGCCTGTACCAGGTACTATCAGGAGCAGAGTGCAGCACCTGTACCAGGTACTATCAGGAGCAGAGTGCAGCGCCTGTACCAGGTACTATCAGGAGCAGTGTGCAGCGCCTGTACCAGGTACTATCAGGAGCGGAGTGCAGCACCTGTACCAGGTACTATCAGGAGCAGAGTGCAGCGCCTGTACCAGGTACTATCAGGAGCAGAGTGCAGCACCTGTACCAGGTACTATCAGGAGCAGAGTGCAGCACCTGTACCAGGTACTATCAGGAGCAGAGTGCAGCACCTGTACCAGGTACTATCAGGAGCAGAGTGCAGCACCTGTACCAGGTACTATCAGGAGCAGAGTGCAGCACCTGTACCAGGTACTATCAGGAGCAGAGTGCAGCACCTGTACCAGGTACTATCAGGAGCAGAGTGCAGCACCTGTACCAGGTACTATCAGGAGCAGAGTGCAGCACCTGTACCAGGTACTATCAGGAGCGGAGTGCAGCACCTGTACCAGGTACTATCAGGAGCAGAGTGCAGCGCCTGTACCAGGTGCTATCAGGAGCAGAGTGCAGCACCTGTACCAGGTGCTATCAGGAGCAGAGTGCAGCGCCTGTACCAGGTACTATCAGGAGCAGAGTGTAGCGCCTGTACCAGGTACTATCAGGAGCAGAGTGCAGCACCTGTACTAGGTACTATCAGGAGCAGAGTGTAGCGCCTGTACCAGGTGCTATCAGGAGCAGAGTGCAGCACCTGTACCAGGTACTATCAGGAGCAGAGTGCAGCACCTGTACCAGGTACTATCAGGAGCGGAGTGCAGCACCTGTACCAGTCATTATCAGGAGCAGAGTGCAGCACCTGTACCAGGTACTATCAGGAGCAGAGTGCAGCACCTGTTCAGATCCAAAATACAGGCAATTGAGGCGTTTTAATTTTTTCTCTGTTATTGATCTGTGACCTGATTAGTTTTATTTAAATATCTTACTTTCTAATATATTTTTCTTAGCTGGAGAGTATCTGAGAGTTGGGGAGACAGCTTCTCTGGCACAGAGCAATGAGACACAGGAGATGAGTATGGCAACAGATGTACCATCGAGGTGAGCAGACAGGCCAGGAGGAAGCATTATTTTCCATTCCCTTGCCGGCCCTTCTCCTAGTACAGAGCATCGCAGGGTGTGACAGGGAAGTACCTTTTACCCCCAGAGATCCTTTGCAACAGCCTCCATGGTTGTGATGACTGCTCAGTTCAGTCTTCTCTCCCAAAAGCATCTCGAAGTGTTGAAATGGGGGTCATTTTAATTTTGGCCGATAGCGCACATTGAACGATATTGAATTAGCCGCTGATTGTACACTCTGGCCGATTTTCCTTCCCATTGACTTCAGAGTTTAATGTCTCATCCGAAAGATGGTACCTCTGGCAGTGCAGCGCTCCCTCAGTACTGCACTAGAGTGTCAGCATAGATTATGTGCTCAAGTCTCTGAAATGGGGCTTGTACCCATGAACTTCTGGCTCAAAAGTGAGAGTGCTACTCCAGAGCGGCCCAAGCTGATCAGGTAGTTCAGTTAATATAGAAACCAAGCTGGGAAACCCATCCCAGTGTAAGGCTGGGAATCCTGTCCCTGTGTGAGGCTGGGAATCCTGTCCCAGTGTAAGGCTGGGAATCCTGTCCCTGTGTGAGGCTGGGAATCCTGTCCCTGTGTGAGGCTGGGAATCCCGTCCATGTGTGAGGCTGGGAATCTTGTCCCTGTGTGAGGCTGGGAATCCCGTCCATGTGTGAGGCTGGGAATCCTGTCCCTGTGTGAGGCTGGGAATCTTGTCCCTGTGTGAGGCTGGGAATCCCGTCCCTGTGTGAGGCTGGGAATCCCGTCCATGTGTGAGGCTGGGAATCTTGTCCCTGTGTGAGGCTGGGAATCCTGTCCCTGTGTGAGGCTGGGAATCCCGTCCATGTGTGAGGCTGGGAATCCTGTCCCTGTGTGAGGCTGGGAATCCTGTCCCTGTGTGAGGCTGGGAATCCCGTCCATGTGTGAGGCTGGGAATCCTGTCCCTGTGTGTGGCTGGGAATCTTGTCCCTGTGTGAGGCTGGGAATCCTGTCCCTGTGTGAGGCTGGGATACCCGTCCCTGTGTGAGGCTGGGAATCTTGTCCCTGTGTGAGGCTGGGAATCTTGTCCCTGTGTGAGGCTGGGAATCTTGTCCCTGTGTGAGGCTGGGAATCTTGTCCCTGTGTGAGGCTGGGAATCCTGTCCCTGTGTGAGGCTGGGAATCCTGTCCCTGTGTGAGGCTGGGAATCCTGTCCCTGTGTGTGGCTGGGAATCCTGTCCCTGTGTGAGGCTGGGAATCCTGTCCCTGTGTGAGGCTGGGAATCCCGTCCCTGTGTGAGGCTGGGAATCCTGTCCCTGTGTGAGGCTGGGAATCCTGTCCCTGTGTGTGGCTGGGAATCTTGTCCCTGTGTGAGGCTGGGAATCCTGTCCCTGTGTGAGGCTGGGAATCCTGTCCCTGTGTGAGGCTGGGAATCCTGTCCCTGTGTGAGGCTGGGAATCCTGTCCCTGTGTGAGGCTGGGAATCCTGTCCCTGTGTGAGGCTGGGAATCCTGTCCCTGTGTGAGGCTGGGAATCCTGTCCCTGTGTGAGGCTGGGAATCTTGTCCCTGTGTGAGGCTGGGAATCCTGTCCCTGTGTGAGGCTGGGAATCCTGTCCCTGTGTGAGGCTGGGAATCTTGTCCCTGTGTGAGGCTGGGAATCCCGTCCATGTGTGAGGCTGGGAATCCTGTCCCTGTGTGAGGCTGGGAATCCCGTCCCTGTGTGAGGCTGGGAATCCTGTCCCTGTGTGAGGCTGGGAATCCTGTCCCTGTGTGAGGCTGGGAATCCCATCCCTGTGTGAGGCTGGGAATCCCGTCCCTGTGTGAGGCTGGGAATCTTGTCCCTGTGTGAGGCTGGGAATCCTGTCCCTGTGTGAGGCTGGGAATCCCATCCCTGTGTGAGGCTGGGAATCTTGTCCCTGTGTGAGGCTGGGAATCCCGTCCCTGTGTGAGGCTGGGGTTCTGGGGATAGAGAGACCGGTCTCTGTGTGAGGCTGGGGTTCTGGGGATAGAGAGACCGGTCTCTGTGTGAGGCTGGGGTTCCGGGGGTAGAGAGACCGGTCCCTGTGTGAGGCTGGGGTTCTGGGGGTAGAGAGACCGGTCCCTGTGTGAGGCTGGGGTTCTGGGGATAGAGAGACCGGTCCCTGTGTGAGGCTGGGGTTCCGGGGGTAGAGAGACCTGTCTCTGTGTGAGGCTGGGGTTCTGGGGGTAGAGAGACCGGTCCCTGTGTGAGGCTGGGGTTCCGGGGATAGAGAGACCGGTCCCTGTGTGAGGCTGGGGTTCTGGGGATAGAGAGACCGGTCCCTGTGTGAGGCTGGGGTTCCGGGGGTAGAGAGACCGGTCCCTGTGTGAGGCTGGGGTTCCAGGGGGTAGAGAGACCGGTCCCTGTGTGAGGCTGGGGTTCCGGGGGTAGAGAGACCGGTCTCTGTGTGAGGCTGGGGTTCCGGGGGTAGAGAGACCGGTTTCTGTGTGAGGCTGGGGTTCCGGGGGTAGAGAGACCGGTCTCTGTGTGAGGCTGGGGTTCTGGGGGTAGAGAGACCGGTCTCTGTGTGAGGCTGGGGTTCCGGGGGTAGAGAGACCGGTCTCTGTGTGAGGCTGGGGTTCTGGGGGTAGAGAGACCTGTCTCTGTGTGAGGCTGGGGTTCCGGGGATAGAGAGACCGGTCCCTGTGTGAGGCTGGGGTTCCGGGGATAGAGAGGCCGGTCCCTGTGTGAGGCTGGGGTTCCGGGGATAGAGAGACCGGTCCCTGTGTGAGGCTGGGGTTCCGGGGGTAGAGAGACCGGTCTCTGTGTGAGGCTGGGGTTCTGGGGGTAGAGAGACCTGTCTCTGTGTGAGGCTGGGGTTCTGGGGGTAGAGAGACCGGTCCCTGTGTGAGGCTGGGGTTCCGGGGGTAGAGAGACCGGTCTCTGTGTGAGGCTGGGGTTCTGGGGGTAGAGAGACCTGTCTCTGTGTGAGGCTGTGGTTCTGGGGGTAGAGAGACCGGTCCCTGTGTGAGCCTGGGGTTCCAGGGGTAGAGAGACCGGTCCCTGTGTGAGGCTGGGGTTCCGGGGGTAGAGAGACCGGTCCCTGTGTGAGGCTGGGGTTCCGGGGGTAGAGAGACCGGTCCCTGTGTGAGGCTGGGGTTCTGGGGGTAGAGAGACCGGTCCCTGTGTGAGGCTGGGGTTCTGGGGGTAGAGAGACCGGTCCCTGTGTGAGGCTGGGGTTTTGGGGGTAGAGAGACCGGTCCCTGTGGGAGGCTGGGGTTCTGGGGGTAGAGAGACCGGTCCCTGTGTGAGGCTGGGGTTCCGGGGGTAGAGAGACCGGTCCCTGTGTGAGGCTGGGGTTCTGGGGGTAGAGAGACCGGTCCCTGTGTGAGGCTGGGGTTCTGGGGGTAGAGAGACCGGTCCCTGTGTGAGGCTGGGGTTCTGGGGGTAGAGAGACCGGTCCCTGTGTGAGGCTGGGGTTCTGGGGGTAGAGAGACCGGTCCCTGTGTGAGGTTGGGGTTCTGGGGGTAGAGAGACCGGTCCCTGTGTGAGGCTGGGGTTCCGGGGGTAGAGAGACCGGTCTCTGTGTGAGGCTGGGGTTCCAGGGTCCAGGGGTTAGCAGGATCCTGCTGAGTTTAGTGACCACTCGTTACGCTGTGCTACCCCATTTGGTTTGGGGCAGTAATTTGTGATGAGCCTGGTATCAGGCCAGCCTGTCGCCACGGGTCCCCACTGAGGAGGAGGTTACGGAGTGGCTGCCAATGGAGGGTTAGGAATTTCTCTTCAGGGAGAATTCACTGTCCTTGAGCTGTCCCTGTGTCGCTCTGTGAGACCTGGGAGCATGTCCCCACGAGGCAGCCAGACCTGGGAGCAAGTCCCCACGAGGCAGCCAGACCTGGGAGCAAGTCCCCACGAGGCAGCCAGACCTGGGAGCAAGTCCCCACGAGGCAGCCAGACCTGGGAGCAAGTCCCCACGAGGCAGCCAAGCCTGGGAGCAAGTCCCCACGAGGCAGCCAGACCTGGGAGCATGTCCCCACGAGGCAGCCAAGCCTGGGAGCAAGTCCCCACGAGGCAGCCAAGCCTGGGAGCAAGTCCCCACGCGGCAGCCAGACCTGGGAGCAAGTCCCCACGAGGCAGCCAAGCCTGGGAGCATGTCCCCACACGGCAGCCAGACCTGGGAGCATGTCCCCACGAGGCAGCCAAGCCTGGGAGCAAGTCCCCACACGGCAGCCAGACCTGGGAGCAAGTCCCCACGAGGCAGCCAGACCTGGGAGCAAGTCCCCACGAGGCAGCCAGACCTGGGAGCAAGTCCCCACGAGGCAGCCAGACCTGGGAGCAAGTCCCCACGAGGCAGCCAGACCTGGGAGCAAGTCCCCACGAGGCAGCCAGACCTGGGAGCAAGTCCCCACGAGGCAGCCAGACCTGGGAGCATGTCCCCACGAGGCAGCCAGGCCTGGGAGCATGTCCCCACGAGGCAGCCAGGCCTGGGAGCAAGTCCCCACGAGGCAGCCAGGCCTGGGAGCAAGTCCCCACGCGGCAGCCAGACCTGGGAGCATGTCCCCACGAGGCAACCAGGGAGATGTCACTGTCCCCAAGCTATCCCTGAGGCCTGGGAGCAGAACCTGTTTCCTCTTTTCCCCCAGACCTGCACAATGCATGTATACGCACTTCAGGATGAAGATATATTTAGCAGAGGGAGCCTTAACCTCTGAAACACTCCAGCTTGTGTATGGTTTCGTACCGCTGGGCAGTCACTTGGAGAATCTAGTGGCCACACGATCGGGTGAATAGTGCTATGCTTCACTAGGCCCGAGCCAAGACCTCTGGCCCAAAACATTCTCCTCACTTCCAGAACTTACTTTGAAAATACTTGACTACCTTCTGTGTACAGGAAGAATCTCGCAGCATCTCCTGACGTAAGCAAATCCCTCAAAACAGCACAGCGGGCCCGCAGTAGCAGCGGATCCAGGGCACAGGACAACAACAGAGAAATGCGAGGGCTTGGAGGCCTGCTCACCATGGCAACAGACTCACTGGTCAGCATGGACACTGTGCTGGAGCAGAAGGGGTAAGTGGTTTTATTAAGTTGGTGCTGATTGATCACGGGCGAGAATGAAGCCACCCGTACTGGCAGCTGGTGTCCGTGGGACGGCAGGCTGGGCGGGCAGGGCTTGCCCGGTCATGCCCCCAAGACGGGCCAAGGCACAGCTTAACCCTCTGAACCCCTTGCTCTGGCAAAGTTTTCTTCTCAGGGCCTAAAGTAGGTGGCGGGGCGTGGGGAGTGATGGAACAAGGCCAGCGTGCGCTGAATGGACTTACACCTTCCATGCCTGATTAGGAACATAGGAACAGGAGGAGGCCTTTCAGTCCCTCGAGCCTGTTCCGCCATTTAATGGCTGATCTGTATCTTAACGCCATCTACCCGCCTTGGCTCTGTAACAATAATCCATCAGTTTTAGTTTTGAAATGTTCAATTGACCCCCACATCCCCCCAGCCTCAACAGCTTTTTGGGGAAGAGTTTTCCAGATTTCCACTACCCTGTGTGTGAAGAAGTGTTTCCTGTCATCACCTCTGAATGGCCCAGCTCTAGTTTTAAGGTTATACCCCCTTGGTCTGGGTTGGGGGAGGGGAAGAGGGGATCCCTCTGTTCCTTCTGTTCTCTCACTGTACCAACTGGGCCTGTGGGCCAATGTTTACCTTATCATGTCCTTGGCTGTTTGTTTGGTAAATGAGGCTCCTTGTTAAGCTTATCACAGAATAAGGAGTACGTATGTAGCATTCCTAAATTGTCTCATTCCCTTGAAACATGATTAGTGAATCATGCTGTTGGCCATTTAAAGTTTTTATTCTATGCCCAGGAAGCCATTTTATGTCTAAGTGAGAAACTGTACTTCCACAGAGGGATGACTAAAGAGCCTGGCAATCACAGAACTAGCTTCCCATGGACATGCCTCACCCTCACCCCTCCTGCACATGCGGGCGAGTGAAGGGCCAGTGCCAACGACCTTCACTTGTGAAACATACGCCTGTTGCAGTACAGGCGGTGGGGGATGGGGTGGGGCGGGGGGGGTGGGGGGGAGGTGCGGGGGTTGCTGGGGGGTGGGGTGGGGCAGGGGGAGGGGGAAGTGCCGAGGTGGAGGTGCGGGGGGTGGGGTGGGGCGGGGGGGAGGTGGACGGGGGGTGGGGGGAGGTGCCATGGGGGAGGTGCGGGGGTTGCTGGGGGGGTGGGGTGGTGCAGGGGGGAGGGGGAAGTGCCGAGGGGGAGGTGCGGGGGGTGGGGTGGGGTGGGGCGGGGGGGAGACGGACGGGGGGTGGGGGGGAGGTGCCATGGGGGAGGTGCGGGGGTTGCTGGGGGGGTGGGGGAGGTGCTGGGGGGGTGGGGTGGTGCAGGGGGGAGGGGGAAGTGCCGAGGGGGAGGTGCGGGGGGTGGGGTGGGGTGGGGCGGGGGGGAGGCGCAGAGGGGGAAGTGCCGAGGGGGAGGTGCAGGGGTTGCTGGGGGGGTGGGGTGGCGGGGAATGGTTGTCACTGGCCTGGAAAATGGACCGTCTGATCTAAAGCCTGCATTTTGCAACTCACCTTTTAACCTGTTGAGTTGCCACGGTGTTAAAGTGACTGATCAGAAATGCGGGCCACAGTGCTTTTAGTGTACAATAATGACGTGCAAAATGTGTCACCTTGACAGAGGCGTGGGCAATATTCAGGAGGGGCTCGATAAGATCCTGCCACCACCCGAGCCCCACACATCTCAAAGCACCAACACCGCAGCGAACCACAAGAGAGACAAGATACAGAGACTCCAGAAAATCTCGTCAAAAGCCCACAGGCTGTCACTACCCACAGCGGTGAGCGGGAAAACAGTGGCAATGCACCAGGCCAGCAGGGCACCGGCAAGCGAGAGGCAGCCACCGGACTCCACCATGGCAGGTGGCACAGATGGGCATGGGCGGTCACCGCACAGGAACTCCCGGGAACCACAGCGCAAGGACTCGGAGCGCGAGATGCAGAGGAAGGTCAAACGGAACTCACTGGTGGAAACCCTCAAACACCAACTGTCCACCGCCTGCCTGTGGGAGGAGGGCGAGCAGCCCACACACTGTGCAAAGCCTCAAAACACCAGCACCGTCAATTAACCACACAAACCGTGTCTCGTCACCTGGCTGGGTTAACTCACCCGCACCCAGCTTCACACACACCCACCCCGCTTCACCCAGCTTCCCCCGCACCCCGCTTCATCCAGCTTCCCCCACACCCAGCTTCACACACACCCACCCCGCTTCACCCAGCTTCCCCCACACCCAGCTTCACACACACCCAGCCCGCTTCATCCAGCTTCCCCCACACCCAGCTTCCCCCGCACCCAGCTTCACACACACCCAGCCCGCTTCATCCAGCTTCCCCCGCACCCAGCTTCATCCAGCTTCCCCCACACCCAGCTTCACACACACCCACCCCGCTTCATCCAGCTTCCCCCACACCCAGCTTCACACACACCCACCCCGCTTCACCCAGCTTCCCCCACACCCAGCTTCACACACACCCAGCCCGCTTCATCCAGCTTCCCCCACACCCAGCTTCCCCCGCACCCAGCTTCACACACACCCAGCCCGCTTCATCCAGCTTCCCCCGCACCCAGCTTCCCCCGCACCCAGCTTCACACACACCCACCCCGCTTCACCCAGCTTCCCCCGCACCCAGCTTCACACACACCCAGCCCGCTTCATCCAGCTTCCCCCGCACCCAGCTTCCCCCGCACCCAACCTGTTTCACCCGCATCCAGCTTCACCCGCACCCAGCTTCCCCCGCACCCAACCTGTTTCACCCGCACCCAGCTTCACCCACACCCAGCTTCACCCAGCCCGCTTCACCCGCACCCAGCTTCCCCCGCACCCAACCTGTTTCACCCGCACCCAGCTTCACCCACACCCAGCTTCACCCACACCCAGCTTCACCCACACCCAGCTTCCCCCGCACCCAGCTTCACCCACACCCAGCTTCACCCGCACCCAGCTTCACCCGCACCCAGCTTCACCCACACCCAGCTTCACCCACACCCAGCTTCCCCCGCACCCAGCTTCACCCACACCCAGCTTCACCCACACCCAGCTTCACCCACACCCAGCTTCACCCAGCCCGCTTCCCCCACACCCAGCTTCACCCACACCCAGCTTCACCCACACCCAGCTTCACCCGCACCCAGCTTCACCCACACCCAGCTTCCCCCGCACCCAACCTGTTTCACCCACACCCAGCTTCCCCCGCACCCAGCTTCACCCGCACCCAGCTTCACCCACACCCAGCTTCACCCGCACCCAGCTTCACCCACACCCAGCTTCCCCCGCACCCAACCTGTTTCACCCACACCCAGCTTCACCCACACCCAGCTTCCCCCGCACCCAACCTGTTTCACCCACACCCAGCTTCACCCACACCCAGCTTCACCCGCATCCAGCTTCACCCACACCCAGCTTCACCCACACCCAGCTTCACCCAGCCCGCTTCCCCCACACCCAGCTTCACCCACACCCAGCTTCACCCGCATCCAGCTTCACCCACACCCAGCTTCACCCACACCCAGCTTCACCCAGCCCGCTTCCCCCACACCCAGCTTCACCCACACCCAGCTTCACCCAGCCCGCTTCCCCCACACCCAGCTTCACCCACACCCAGCTTCACCCACACCCAGCTTCACCCGCACCCAGCTTCACCCACACCCAGCTTCACCCAGCCCGCTTCCCCCACACCCAGCTTCACCCACACCCAGCTTCACCCACACCCAGCTTCACCCACACCCAACCTGCTTCCCCCGCACCCAGCTTCACCCACATCCAGCTTCACCCAGCCCGCTTCACCCGCACCCAGCTTCACCCACACCCAGCTTCACCCACACCCAGCTTCACCCAGCCCGCTTCCCCCGCACCCAGCTTCACCCGCACCCAACCCGCTTCCCCTGCACCCAGCTTCACCCGCACCCAGCTTCACCCGCACCCAGCCCATTTCACCCAGCTTCACCCGCACCCAGCCCATTTCACCCAGCTTCACCCGCACCCAGCCCATTTCACCCAGCTTCACCCGCACCCAGCTTCACCCACACCCAGCTTCCTCCGCACCCAGCTTCACCCACACCCAGCCCGCTTCACCCACACCCAGCTTCACCCACACCCAGCTTCACCCACACCCAGCTTCACCCACACCCAGCTTCACCCACACCCAGCTTCACACACACCCACCCAGCTTCACACACACCCACCCAGCTTCACCCACACCCAGCCCGCTTCACCCACACCCAGCCCGCTTCACCCACACCCACCCAGCTTCACCCACACCCAGCCCGCTTCACCCGCACCCAGCTTCACACACACCCACCCAGCTTCACCCACACCCAGCCCGCTTCACCCGCACCCAGCTTCACACACACCCACCCAGCTTCACCCACACCCAGCCCGCTTCACCCACACCCAGCCCGCTTCACCCACACCCAGCTTCACCCACACCCAGCTTCACCCACACCCAGTCCACTTCACCCAGCCTGCTTCACCCGCCCCGCACGAACCCTCCACTTCACCTGCACCCCCACCCCTGGAACTTCAACCTCAGGGAAAAGAAAATTTCCAGTTGTATATTTTAGGAAGGAGCAAATTTTAAAGATTCAATTTTAAAATGATTATATATTTTCTTTTACTGATTGTTGTACTGGTGAGTGTTTGAATGATACCTGTGCAGTGGTGGTGATCAGCATATTATACTGTAAATGACTTCATCCTCCTGTAAACTTCTTCTTTTGGCCATTTCCTGTCTGGGTGGGGCGCTGACGGGTCTGCCGTAGGTCAGCCCCAGCCAATCTCAATGACCCATTAACAGTGTAACATTTTGATCACAGGTCACACACACATTACCCAAAGGATCTTAAGAGTTGTAAGACTTTTTATTAAAGAGCTACAGTTTAAAGCATAATCAGACATTACTGCATGTGATTGATATAGATACAGTAGACATATAACCCATGACAGATGAGGGCGATCTATGGCCCCGGATCGGAACGAAACAACCGGACGGACGGAGAGGCAGTACGGTGGTCCCGGATTGGGTGGATTCCTGCAGTCTGCTGCAGCGGTCACTTCCATTGGGTCATCCCTCAAGCTGTTGGAGGTGTTAGGTCGTCAGCCACCTCAGAGGCTAAACTTGAACAAGGTGTTAAGCCGTAGCCGCCTCGAGGAAGCCTTCATAGAAACATAGAGGATAGGAGCAGGAGTAGGCCATTCGGCCCCTCGAGCCTGCTCCGCCATTCAATGAAATCATAGCTGATCATCCAAATTCAGTACCCTGTCCCTGCCTTCTTCCCATATCACTTGATCCCTTTAGCCTTAAGAAATATATCTAACTCCTTCTTGAATATATTTAATGAATTGGCCTCCACTGCCTTCTGTGGTAGAGAATTCCACAGGTTCACCACTCTCTGGGTGAAGAAATTCCTCCTCATTTCTGTCCTAAATGACTTACCCCTTATCCTCAGACTGTGACCCCTGGTTCTGGACTCCCCGACCATCGGGAACATCCTTCCTGCATCTAGTCTGTCTAGTCCTGTTACAATTTTATAAGTTTCAATGAGATCCCCTCTCATTCTTCTAAACTCCAGCGAGTATAAGCCCAATCGACCCAATCTCTCCTCATACGTCATTCCTACCATCCCAGGTGTCAGTCTGGTGAATCTTCGCTGCGCTCCCTCCATGGCAAGAACATCCTTCCTCAGATAAGGTGACCAAAACTGCACACAATATTCAAGGTGTGGCCTCACCAAGGCCCTGTTCAACTGCAGCAAGACATCCTTGTTCCTGTACTCAAACCCTCTCGCTATGAAGGCCAACATACCATTTGCCTTCTTAACCGCCTGCTGCACCTGCATGCTTACCTTCAGCGACTGGTGCACAAGGACACCCAGGTCTCGTTGCACTTCCCCTTCTCCAATCTATTGCCGTTCAGATAATAATCTGCCTTCCTGTTTTTGCCACCAAAGTGGATAACCTCGCATTTATCCACATTATACTGCATCTGCCCAATCACCCAACCTGTCCAAATCATACTGGAGTTTCTCGTCAAACTCCTCACAGCACACACGCCTACCCAGCTTTGTGTCATCTGCAAACTTGGAGATATTACATCTAGTTCCCTTGTCTAGATCATTAATATATACAGGAAACTTTGTGCTATCCAGAGGTGAGCTATCCGGCAATCTGGAACCACCAGCAAAAATCAGCAGCCGTTTTTTATTCTTTTTGTTTGTTTTTTTTGCTTTGTTTGAACAGTCAAGCTGTGCAAGGTCTGTAGCTATAGCAACAGCTTCAGCTACAGAGCTTTAGGGCCACACCCGAGTGTTTAGAAGCTGTTGCTAAGCAACAGTGTTTGTTGTCAAATACGGAGATAAGAATCTCGTATCTCTCAACATTAACTCTGGAGAGTACGGCACTTTTTAGGCAACGGCAGCAGCTCAGTCCCGTGGGTGCCGGATAGCACAAAGTTTCCTGTATATTGTGAATAGCTGGGGTCCTAGCACCGATCCCTGCGGTACCCCACTAGTCACTGCCTGCCACTCGGAAAAAGACTCGTTTATTCCAACTCTTTGCTTCCTGGCTGCCAACCAGTTCTCTATCCAAGTCAGTACCTTGCCCCCAATCCCATGTGCTTTAGCTTTACACGCTAATCTCTTATGTTGGACCTTATCGAAAGCCTTCTGAAAGTCCAAATACACCACATCCACTGGTTCTCCCTTACCTATTCTACCAGTTACATCCTCAAAAAATTCCAGTAGATTAGTCAAGCACGATTTACCTTTTGTAAATCCATGTTGACTTTGTCCGATCCTGTCACTGTTTTCCAAGTGCTCTGCTACAGTATTACAACTTTTATAATGGACTCTAGCATTTTCCCCACTACTGATGTCAGGCTTACCGGTCTATAATTCCCCATTTTCTCTCTACCACCTTTTTTGAATAGTGGGGTAACATTAGCTACCCTCCAATCCATGGGTACTGTTCCACAGTCTATAGAATTTTGGAAGATGACCAGCAAAGCATCTACTATTTCTCTAGGGCCACTTCCTTAAGTACCCTAGGATGTAGATTATCGTGACGTGGCTCTGGAACGCTGCCGCCAGTCTGCGAGATTGGTAAGAAAGCCCGCGAAAGTGAGTTTAAATACTCACTGGGTCTCCGGTCTCACCGTTCCCGACACCAGCCTGTGAAAGAAAGCCCGAATCCCTGCCGCCGTACCGGGACTGTATCCTGCACCGAATCACTGACTCCGTACCAGGACTGTATCCTGCACCGAATCACTGTCCCTGTACCGGGACTGTATCCTGCACCGAATCACTGTCCCTGTACCAAGACTGTATCCTGCACCAAATCACTGACTCCGTACCGGGACTGTATCCTGCACCGAATCACTGTCCCCGTCCCGGGACTGTACTGAATTCCCATCCTTATTGACAATGTCTTTACTGAATTCCCATCCGTGTATTGATTAAATGTGGTACTGAGCCCCGAATCCTGCACTGACTCAGGTTACTATGTGGTCCCAGTGGATTGAGGTCAGTGCTACCCTGCCCTGTCAGTCACTAACGAGCCGTACAGACTAAGAGTTGCAGAGAGCTTCGCCAGGTCCGGGACACAGCAGTGTCCCAATCTGTCCTTCAGCTCTTCGCTGACAATTCAACACAAAAATGGCAACTTAATCATTAAACATGCTGATGTGGCAGAAAACAGAGTTTGAAGAACGATGGAGCTTTACAGTTGTTTAAAAGTTTAAAACCACAGAAAGGCAGTAGCATCCTGCAGTATCCCTGGGGCCTGGGGCCTGCACTGCTTTGTCAATCTGAGGTTGTTCACAGCAACAAGCTGTCAGAAATGTGCAATTGGAAGATTCAAATAAATACCTTTCTAATGGCCCAGAAATTCGGGTTGGGGGCTTCCCGCGGGTGCAAGCCTCTGACCTGCACTTACCTAGCGCGCCGGCGTTGAGCTGTGGGCCCGCGTGGGATTCCGATCCTGGGCCTGCTCCAACTGCTGGCGCGCAGTGCTTGCGTATCCCAGGGCGCAGTTAGTTCGATGCGTCCCCTGGGACCACGTGGGCCATGGGGAGCCAATGGTAGCAGGGAAATGCCCATTCATAAAGTTGACAGGAGGAGCTGCCTAAACTATAAAAACAAATCAGCCCCAAAACATAACTAAAACTTCAAATAATTTTTTTTTTAAATAACTATAAATTACATAAAGTAACAACTTTAAACAATAATTTAAATTTTTGAAATAATTAATTACAGTTTCTAACGGGGCTAAAAATAAACTTACCTTTCTTTAAAGTATTTAAAAATAATAAACCTGTGGAAAAAATGTTTTAATTTTACTTAATTCACCACTTACCTTGTTAAAAGCAGGCCTTGCGACTGCTTTTTAAAAGTGTAACTCCTGGAGAAAGCTGCAAAAAAATCGTAAGTTCCAGGCGTACGCGCTGCCTCTCCGGCGCACGTGTTCAACCTGTGAACCCCTTCCTTTAACATAGAAACATAGAAGATAGGAGCAGGAGTAGGCCATTCGGCCCCTTGAGCCTGCTCCACCATTCAATGCGATCATGGCTGATCATCCAAATTCAGTACCCTGTCCCTGCTTTCTCCCCATACCCCTTGATCCCTTTAGCCTTAAGAAATATATCCAACTCCTTCTTGAATATATTTACTGAATTGGCCTCTACTGCCTTCTGTGGTAGAGAATTCCACAGGTTTACCACTCTCTGGGTGAAGAAATTCCTCCTCATTTCTTTCCTAAATGGCCTACCCCTTATCCTTAGACTGTGACCCCTGGTTCTGGACTCCCCGACCATCGGGAATATCCTTCCTGCATCTAGTCTGTCCAGTCCTGTCAGAATTTTCTAAGTTTCAATGAGATCCCCTCTCATTCTTCTAAACTCCAGCGAGTACAAGCCCAATCGTCCCAATCTCTCCTCATACGTCATTCCTGCCATCCCAGGTATCAGTCTGGTGAATCTTCGCTGAACTCCCTCCATGGCAAGAACATCCTTCCTCAGATAAGGCGACCAAAACTGCACACAATATTCAAGGTGTGGCCTCACCAAGGCCCTGTACAACTGCAGCAAGACATCCTTGTTCCTGTACTCAAACCCTCTCGCTATGAAGGCCAACATACCATTTGCCTTCTTAACCGCCTGCTGCACCTGCATGCTTACCTTCAGCGACTGGTGCACAAGGACACCCAGGTCTCGTTGCACTTCCCCTTCTCCAATCTATTGCCGTTCAGATAATAATCTGCCTTCCTGTTTTTGCCACCAAAGTGGATAACCTCGCATTTATCCACATTATACTGCATCTGCCCAATCACCCAACCTGTCCAAATCATACTGGAGTTTCTCGTCAAACTCCTCACAGCACACACGCCTACCCAGCTTTGTGTCATAGAGTCATAGAGTAATACAGCACGGATAGAGGCCCTTCGGCCCATCGTGTCCGCGCCGGCCATCAAGCCCTGTCTAATCTAATCCCGTATTCCAGCATTTGGCCCGTAGCCTTGTATGCTATGGCATTTCAAGTGCACATCCAAATGCTTCTTAAATGTTGTGAGGGTTTCTGCCTCCACAACCCTTTCAGGCAGTGAGTTCCAGACTCCAACCACCCTCTGGGTGAAAAAGTTCTTTCTCAAATCCCCTCTAAACCTCCCGCCCTTTACCTTGAATCTATGCCCCCTAGTTATTGACCCCTCTACTAAGGGAAAAAGCTCCTCAGCATCCATCCTATCTATGCCCCTCATAATTTTGTACACCTCAATCATGTCCCCCCTCAGCCTCCTCAGCTCCAAGGAAAACAAACCCAACCTGCCCAGTCTCTCTTCATAGCTGAAGCGCTCCAGCCCTGGTAACATCCTGGTGAACCTCCTCTGCACCCTCTCTAACGCGATCACATCCTTCCTGTAGTGTGGCGACCAGAACTGCACACAATATTCCAGCTGTGGCCTAACCAGTGTTTTATACAGCTCCATCATAACCTCCTTGCTCTTATATTCAATGCCTCGGCTAATGAAGGCAAGTATCCCATATGCCTTTTTTACCACCTTATCCACCTGTTCCGCCGCCTTCAGGGATCTGTGTACTTGCACACCCAGATCCCTCTGACCCTCCGTCTTGCCTAGGGTCTTTCCATTCATTGTGTATTCCTTTGCCTTGTTAGTCCCCCCAAAGTGCATCACCTCGCACTTTTCCGGGTTAAATTCCATTTGCCACTGTTCCGCCCATCTGACCAACCCATCTATATCGTCCTGCAGACTGAGGCTACCCTCCTCGCTATTTACCACCCTACCAATTTTTGTATCATCCGCGAACTTACTGATCATACCCTTTACATTCATATCCAAGTCATTAATGTAGACCACAAACAGCAAGGGACCCAGCACCGATCCCTGTGGTACCCCACTGGCCACAGGCTTCCAGTCACAAAAACAACCTTCGACCATCACCCTCTGCCTTCTGCCACTAAGCCAGTTTTGTATCCAATGTGCCAAGGCACCCTGGATTCCATGGGCTCTTACCTTCTTGACCAGTCTCCTGTGCGGGACTTTATCGAAGGCCTTACTGAAATCCATGTATACCACATCCACTGCGTTACCCTCATCCACACACCTAGTCACCCCCTCAAAAAATTCAATCAAATTAGTCAGACATGATCTTCCCTTGACAAAGCCATGTTGACTATCCCTGATTAATCCTTGCCTCTCCAAGTGGAGACAAATTTTGTCCCTCAGGATTTTTTCCAATAATTTTCCTACCACTGATGTTAGGCTCACTGGCCTGTAGTTCCCCGGTTTTTCCCTACTACCCTTCTTGAATAATGGTACTACATTAGCGGTTCTCCAGTCCTCTGGCACATCCCCTGTGGCCAGAGAGGTCCTGAATATATGTGTTAGAGCCCCCGCAATCTCCTCCTTTGCCTCACACAGCAGCCTGGGATACATTTCATCCGGGCCTGGGGATTTATCCATTTTTAGGCCAGCTAAAACCGCCAATACCTCCTCCCTCTCGATGTTAATATGTTCGAGCATATCACAGTCCCCCCGCCCTATTTCTATGTCTACATCGTCCTTCTCCATAGTGAAAACAGATGCAAAAAATTCATTTAGAACCCCTCCTACATCTTCCGGCTCCACACACAGATTGCCACTTTTGTCCCTAATGGGCCCTATTTTTTCCCTAGTTATCCTCTTACCCTTAATATACTTATAAAACATCTTCGGATTTTCCTTTATTTTGCTTGCCAGTGTTATTTCATGGCCCCTCCTTGATCTCCTAATTTCTTTTTTAAGTATCCCCCTGCACTTTTTGTACTCCTCTAGGGCTTCCTCCGTCTTTAGCCTTTTGTATCTACCAAAAGCCCTCCTTTTTTTCCTAATCCATTCTCGTATATCCCCTGACATCCAAGGTTCCCTGTGGTTTTTGGAACCACCCTTGACCTTTACGGGAACATGTTGCCATTGTATGATCTCAATCTCCCTTCTGAAAGCCTCCCATTGCTCCGATGCGGATTTTCCTACAAGTAGCTGATCCCAGTCCATTTTGGCCAGATCCTTCCTTATCCTATTAAAATCGGCCTTCCCCCAATTTAGAACCTTTATTTCCGGCCCATCCCTGTCCTTTTCCATGGCCACCTTAAATCTTACCATATTATGGTCACTATCACCAAAGTGCTCACCTACTAGCACTTTTTCCACTTGGCCGGCCACATTCCCTAGAATTAGGTCCAGTACCGCCCCCTCTCTTGTAGGACTTTCTACATGCTGGCTCAAAAAGCTCTCCTGGATGCACTTTAAGAATTCTACACCCTCTGAGCCTTTCACACTCTGACTATCCCAGTTAATATTGGGGAAGTTGAAATCCCCCATTATTATTACCCTATTATTTGCACATTTCTCTGAGATTTGCCTACATATCTGTTCCTCTATCTCCCCCTGACTGTTTGGAGGCCTATAGTACACTCCCAGCAAAGTGCTTGCCCCCTTTTTGTTTTTAAGCTCCACCCATATGGCCTCATTAGAGGACCCTGCTAATATATCATCCCTCCTTACTGCAGTAATTGACTCCTTAATTAATATTGCGACACCCCCTCCTCTTATACCTCCCCCTCTGTCTCGCCTGAAGATTCTGTACCCCGGAATATTGAGCTGCCAGTCTTGCCCTTCCCTCAACCATGTCTCCGTGATAGCAACAATATCATACTCCCATGTGTTTATCAACACCTTCAGTTCATCCACCTTATTTGCAAGACTCCTTGCATTAAAATAGATGCCATCCAGCCTTGCCCTTATATATTTGCCCTGTCTACCAAGCTGACTTGTTTTTTTCTCTATAATTGGCAGCACATCCCCCCCTATTTCAGCTCCCCTCTGTATCCCATCCCCCTGCCAAGTTAGTTTAAACCCCCCCCAACAGTGCTAGCAAACCTCCCCGCAAGGATATTTGTCCCGCTCTGGTTCAGGTGCAACCCGTCCGACTTGTACAAGTCCCACCTTTCCCAGAAGCAGGCCCAGTGATCCAGGAAAGTAAAACCCTCCCCCCTACACCAACTCTTTAGCCACGCATTCATCTGCTCTATCCTCCCATTCCTATACTTACTAGCACGTGGCACTGGGAGTAATCCAGAGATTACAACCTTTGAGGTCCTGCTCTTTAATCTGTTACCTAGCTCCCTAAATTCTTGATGCAGGACCTCATCCCTCTTTTTACCTATGTCGTTGGTACCAATGTGGACCACGACCATTGGCTGTTCACCCTCCCCCTCCAGAATGCCCTGCAGCCGCTCAGTGACATCCTCGACCCTGGCACCAGGGAGGCAACAAACCATCCTGGATTCACGTCTACGGCCACAGAAACGCCTATCTGTTCCCCTTACTATAGAATCCCCTACCACTATTGCTCTCCCACTCTTTTTCCCCCCTTCCTGGGCAGCAGGAGCACCCCCAGTGCCAGGAAGTTGGCTGCTGCTGCCTTCCCCTGGTGAGTCATCCCCCTCAACAGTATCCAAAGCGGTATACTTGTTTGAAAGGGGGATGCCCGCAGGGGTTCCCTGCACTACCTGCCTGCCTTTGTTGCTCCGCCTGATGGTCACCCCCTGTGCTGCCCTGCCCTGAGGTGTGAACAACTCGCTAAACGTGCTATCCACGAGCCTCTCAGCATCGCGCATGCTCCAAAATTCATCCACCTGCAGCTCGAGCGCCGCAATGCGGTCTGCAAGTAGCTGCAGCTGGATGCATTTCCCGCACACATGGTCGTCTGCAAACTTGGAGATATTACATCTAGTTCCCTTGTCGAGATCATTAATATATACAAGAAACTTTGTGCTATCCAGAGGTGAGCTATCCGGCAATCTGGAGCCACCGGCAAAAATCAGCAGCCGTTTTTTATTCTTTTTGTTTGTTTTTTTTGCTTTGTTTGAACAGTCAAGCTGTGCAAGGTCTGTAGCTATAGCAACAGCTTCAGCTACAGAGCTTTAGGGCCACACCCGAGTGTTTAGAAGCTGTTGCTAAGCAACAGTGTTTGTTGTCAAATACGGAGATAAGAATCTCGTATCTCTCAACATTAACTCTGGAGAGTACGGCACTTTTTAGGCAACGGCAGCAGCTCAGTCCCGTGGGTGCCGGATAGCACAAAGTTTCCTGTATATTGTGAATAGCTGGGGTCCTAGCACCGATCCCTGCGGTACCCCACTAGTCACTGCCTGCCACTCGGAAAAAGACTCGTTTATTCCAACTCTTTGCTTCCTGGCTGCCAACCAGTTCTCTATCCAAGTCAGTACCTTGCCCCCAATCCCATGTGCTTTAGCTTTACATGCTAATCTCTTATGTGGGACCTTATCGAAAGCCTTCTGAAAGTCCAAATACACCACATCCACTGGTTCTCCCTTATCTATTCTACCAGTTACATCCTCAAAAAATTCCAGTAGATTAGTCAAGCACGATTTACCTTTTGTAAATCCATGTTGACTTTGTCCGATCCTGTCACTGTTTTCCAAGTGCTCTGCTATTACAACTTTTATAATGGACTCTAGCATTTTCCCCACTACCGATGTCAGGCTTACCGGTCTATAATTCCCCATTTTCTCTCTACCACCTTTTTTGAATAGTGGGGTAACATTAGCTACCCTCTAATCCATGGGTACTGTTCCACAGTCTATAGAATTTTGGAAGATGACCAGCAAAGCATCTACTATTTCTCTAGGGCCACTTCCTTAAGTACCCTAGGATGTAGATTATCGTGACGTGGCTCTGGAACGCTGCCGCCAGTCTGCGAGATTGGTAAGAAAGCCCGCGAAAGTGAGTTTAAATACTCACTAGGTCTCCGGTCTCACTGCTCCCGACACCAGTCTGTGAAAGAAAGCCCGCGAAAGTGAGTTTAAATACTCACTGGGTCTCCGGTCTCACCGCTCCCGACACCAGCCTGTGAAAGAAAGCCCGAATCCCTGCCGCCGTACCGGGACTGTATCCTGCACCGAATCACTGACTCCGTACCGGGACTGTATCCTGCACCGAATCACTGTCCCTGTACCGGGACTGTATCCTGCACCGAATCACTGACTCCGTACCGGGACTGTATCCTGCACCGAATCACTGTCCCTGTACCGGGACTGTATCCTGCACCGAATCACTGACTCCATACCAAGACTGTATCCTGCACCGAATCACTGTCCCTGTACCAAGACTGTATCCTGCACCAAATCACTGACTCCGTACCAAGACTGTATCCTGCACCGAATCACTGTCCCTGTACCAAGACTGTATCCTGCACCAAATCACTGACTCCGTACCGGGACTGTATCCTGCACCGAATCACTGTCCCTGTACCGGGACTGTATCCTGCACCGAATCACTGACTCCGTACCGGGACTGTATCCTGCACCGAATCACTGTCCCTGTACCAAGACTGTATCCTGCACCAAATCACTGACTCCGTACCGGGACTGTATCCTGCACCGAATCACTGTCCCTGTACCAAGACTGTATCCTGCACCAAATCACTGACTCCGTACCAAGACTGTATCCTGCACCAAATCACTGACTCCATACCGGGACTGTATCCTGCACCGAATCACTGTCCCCGTCCCGGGACTGTACTGAATTCCCATCCTTATTGACAATGTCTTTACTGAATTCCCATCCGTGTATTGATTAAATGTGGTACTGAGCCCCGAATCCTGCACTGACTCAGGTTACTATGTGGTCCCAGTGGATTGAGGTCAGTGCTACCCTGCCCTGTCAGTCACTAACGAACCGTACAGACTAAGAGTTGCAGAGAGCTTCGCCAGGTCCGGGACACAGCAGTGTCCCAATCTGTCCTTCAGCTCTTCGCTGACAATTCAACACAAAAATGGCAACTTAATCATTAAACATGCTGATGTGGCAGAAAACAGAGTTTGAAGAACGATGGAGCTTTACAGTTGTTTAAAAGTTTAAAACCACAGAAAGGCAGTAGCATCCTGCAGTATCCCTGGGGCCTGGGGCCTGCACTGCTTTGTCAATCTGAGGTTGTTCACAGCAACAAGCTGTCAGAAATGTGCAATTGGAAGATTCAAATAAATACCTTTCTAATGGCCCAGAAATTCGGGTTGGGGGCTTCCCGCGGGTGCAAGCCCCCGACCTGCACTTACCTAGCGCGCCGGCGTTGAGCTGTGGGCCCGCGTGGGATTCCGATCCTGGGCCTGCTCCAACTGCCGGCGCGCAGTGCTTGCGTATCCCAGGGGCGCAGTTAGTTCGATGCGTCCCCTGGGACCACGTGGGCCATGGGGAGCCAATGGTAGCAGGGAAATGCCCATTCATAAAGTTGACAGGAGGAGCTGCCTAAACTATAAAAACAAATTAGCCCCAAAACATAACTAAAACTTCAAATAATTTTTTTTTTTAAATAACTATAAATTACATAAAGTAACAATTTTAAACAATAATTTAAATTTTTGAAATAATTAATTACAGTTTCTAACGGGGCTAAAAATAAACTTACCTTTCCTTAAAGTATTTAAAAATAATAAACCTGTGGAAAAAATGTTTTAATTTTACTTAATTCACCACTTACCTTGTTAAAAGCAGGCCTTGCGACTGCTTTTTAAAAGTGTAACTCCCGGAGAAAGCTGCAAAAAAAACGTAAGTTCCAGGCGTACGCGCTGCCTCTCCGGCGCACGTGTTCAACCTGTGAACCCCTTCCTTTAACATAGAAACATAGAAGATAGGAGCAGGAGTAGACCATTCGGCCCCTCGAGCCTGCTCCACCATTCAATGCGATCATGGCTGATCATCCAAATTCAGTACCCTGTCCCTGCCTTCTCCCCATATCCCTTGATCCCTTTAGCCTTAAGAAATATATCCAACTCCTTCTTGAATATATTTACTGAATTGGCCTCTACTGCCCTCTGTGGTAGAGAATTCCACAGGTTTACCACTCTCTGGGTGAAGAAATTCCTCCTCATTTCTTTCCTAAATGGCCTACCCCTTATCCTTAGACTGTGACCCCTGGTTCTGGACTCCCCGACCATCGGGAATATCCTTCCTGCATCTAGTCTGTCCAGTCCTGTCAGAATTTTCTAAGTTTCAATGAGATCCCCTCTCATTCTTCTAAACTCCAGCGAGTACAAGCCCAATTGTCCCAATCTCTCCTCATACGTCATTCCTGCCATCCCAGGTATCAGTCTGGTGAATCTTCGCTGAACTCCTTCCATGGCAAGAACATCCTTCCTCAGATAAGGCGACCAAAACTGCACACAATACTCAAGATGTGGTCTCACCAAGGCCCTGTACAACTGCAGCGGAAGTTTCGGTTTCCCACGCATGTGCAGTGCATGCACGAAACCGGCACTTTCGTTGGGCCTACGTGTGAGTACCCAGCGCGTAGTCACCCGTGGGGACCTGAATTTCTGGGCCAATATATTCGTTTTGTAAATTCTTTCCTATTTTTCTTTGGTCTTTTTTATGCTAGCCCCAAATCCAAACAGACACTGCAGATAAAAAATTGGCTTGCATTTAAATAGCGCATTTCAGGACCTCAGGATGTCCCAAAGCGCTTCACAGCCAATGAAGTACTTTTTGAAGTGTAGTCACTATTGCAATGTAGGAAACGCAGCAGCCAATTTGCACACAGCAAGATCCCAAATGTGATAATTATCAGATAATCTGTTTTAGTGAGTGGTTGAGGGATAAATGTTGGCCAGGACACCAGGGAGAACGCCCCTTCTCTTCCTCAAATAGTGCCATGGGATTTTTTACACCCAGATGGGGTTTCAGTTTAACATCTTATCCAAAAGACGGTCCCTCCGACAGTGTAGCTCTCCCTCACTACTGCACTGAAGTGTCCGTCTAGATTTTTTGCTCAGCTCTCTGGTTTGGGAATTGAACCCACGACTGACTGACTCAGAGGCGGGAGTGCTTATTTAAGTTGATGGGGACTGGCCGCTATATTGGGTCAGAATATGGCCTTCCACTTCATGCACCTTGGTTTAAATTCAGTCACACAGCTGGGATGAGAGTCTCCTCTGTTGGCTATAAGACTCCCATTGGGCAGCCTCAATACACTTACTAATGGGCACAGCACAAAACATCTCTAATTTAGCATAAACTGTCAAACTAAAAGGTGAGTTGCAAACTGCTGTACCTGCCCTGGGAATGTTTGATGTGACAGTGTAGAGGGAGCTTCACTCTGTATCTAACCCGTGCTGTACCTGCCCTGGGAGTGTTTGATGGGACAGTGTAGAGGGAGCTTCACTCTGTATCTAACCCGTGCTGTACCTGCCCTGGGAGTGTTTGATGGGACAGTGTAGAGGGAGCTTTACTCTGTATCTAACCCGTGCTGTACCTGCCCTGGGAGTGTTTGATGGGACAGTGTAGAGGGAGTTTTACTCTGTATCTAACCTGTGCTGTACCTGCCCCGGGAGTGTTTGATGGGACAGTGTAGAGGGAGCTTTACTCTGTATCTAACCCGTGCTGTACCTGCCCTGGGAGTGTTTGATGGGACAGTGTAGAGGGAGCTTTACTCTGTATCTAACCTGTGCTGTACCTGCCCTGGGAGTGTTTGATGGGACAGTGTAGAGGGAGTTTTACTCTGTATTCACCACCTAAATATGTAACTGTGGTAAAATTGCCTTGTTACTATCTCAATATATAACTGAGCAGAAAGAATAACCAGCCCCACAGCAAAACATAACCACAGTCACTGATACCAGTCCAGTGTGTTAACTGGTACAATTCATCACTTGTTACCATTCCAATACTTAAATTGGGTAAATGATCACTGCTTTTTAAAAATTTGTTTATGGGATGTGGGCGTCGCTGGCAAAGCCGGCATTTATTGCCCATCCCCAGTTGCCCTTGAGAAGGTGGTGGTGAGCCACCTTCTTGAACCGCTGCAGTCCGTGTGGTGAAGGTACTCCCACAGTGCTGTTAGGGAGGGGGTTCCATGATTTTGGCCCAGCGACGATGAAGGATTGGCGATATATTTCTAAGTCAGGATGGTGTGTGGCTTGAAGGGGAACTTGGGGGTGCGGCCATGTTCCGATAGGGGATCCCCACCCCAAACACCAACCCACTACCTCTCCCATTCCCAGAAGCGCTGGTACAACAATCCGACATTGCCAGCACCTGCTGTCCAAGAAAAATGGGAGTGGTGGTTAAGGTCTGAAGTTGTTAAACTCAAAATTCTATAGACTCTGGAACAGTTCCCATGGATTGGAGGGTAGCTAATGTTACCCCACTATTCAAAAAAGGTGGTAGAGAGAAAATGGGGAGTTATAGACCGGTAAGCCTGACATCGGTAGTGGGGAAAATGCTAGAGTCCATTATAAAAGAGGTAATAGCAGAGCACTTGGAAAACAGTGACAGGATCGGACAAAGTCAACATAGATTTACAAAAGGTAAATCATGCTTGACTAATCTACTGGAATTTTTTGAGGATGTAACTGGTAGAATAGATAAGGGAGAACCAGTGGATGTGGTGTATTTGGACTTTCAGAAGGCTTTCGATACGGTCCCGCATAAGAGATTAGCGTGTAAAGTTAAAGCACATGGGATTGGGGGTAAGGTACTGTCTTGGATAGAGAACTGGTTGGCAGACAGGAAGCAGAGTTGGAATAAACGGGTCTTTTTCTGAGTGGCAGGCAGTGACTAGTGGGGTACCGCAGGGATCGGTGCTAGGACCCCAGCTATTCACAATATATATAAATGATCTAGACGAGGGAACTAGATGTAATATCTCCAAGTTTGCAGACAACACAAAGCTGGGTGGGCGTGTGTGCTGTGAGGAGGATGCAGAGAAACTCCAGTACGATTTGGACAGGTTGGGTGATTATACTGCATTTGCCATGCATCTGCCCAATGTGGATAAATGCGAGGTTATCCAGCTCGGTGGCAAAAACAGGAAGGCAGATTATTATCTGAACGGCAATAGATTGGTAAAAGGGGAAGTGCAATGAGACCTGGGTGTCCTTGTGCACCAGTCGCTGAAGGTAAGGCGGTTAAGAAGGCAAATGGTATGTTGGCCTTCATAGCAAGAGGATTCGAGTACAGGAGCAAGGATGTCTTGCTGCAGTCGTACTTCTTCTTCTTAGGCAGTCCCTCAGAACCGAGGATGACTTGCTTCCACATTAAAAATAAGTTTGCAGGTGACTGATGAGTCCAATGCGGGATCTACAGTTTCTGTCACAGATGGGGCAAACGGTGGTTGAAGGGGCGGGCGGGAGGGTGGGTGGGGTGCTTGGGTTAACGTGCGCTCCTTGCGCTGCCTGCGCTTGGCTTCCGCTTGCTCCTGGCGAAGAGACTCGGGGTGTTCGGCGCCTTCCCGGATGCTTCTCCTCCACTTTGAGCGGTCTTGGGCCAGGGATTCCCAAGTGCCGGTGGGGATGTTACACTTTTTCAAGGAGGCTTTGAGGGTGTCCTTGAAGCGTTTCCTCTGCCCACCTGGGGCTCTCTTGCCGTGCCGGAGCTCCGAGTAGAGCGCTTGTTTTGGGAGTCTCGTATCGGGCATGCGGACAATGTGACCCGTCCATCGGAGCTGATTGAGCGTGGTCAGAGCTTCGATGCTGGGGATGTTGGCCTGAGCAAGAACACTGACGTTGATGCGCCTATCCTGCCAATGGATTTGCAGGATCTTGCGGAGGCAGCGTTGGTGGTACCTCTCCAGTGCTTTGAGGTGCCTGCTGTACATGGTCCATGTCTCTGAGGCATACAGCATCCCCTCTCCTCCTCCTCTTCCCCCTCCTCTTGCCCCCTCCTCCTCTTCCCCCTCCTCCTCTTCCCCCTCCTCCTCTTCCCCCTCCTCTTGCCCCCTCCTCCTCTTCCCCCTCCTCCTCTTCCCCCTCCTCCTCTTCCCCCTCCTCCTCCTCTTCACCCCCCTCCTCCCCCCTCCACCTCCTCCTCCTCCTCCCCCCTCCACCTCCTCCTCTTCACCCCCCTCCTCCCCCCTCCACCTCCTCCTCTTCACCCCCCTCCTCCCCCCTCCACCTCCTCCTCTTCACCCCCCTCCTCCCCCCTCCACCTCCTCCTCTTCACCCCCCTCCTCCCCCCTCCACCTCCTCCTCCTCCCCCCTCCACCTCCTCCTCTTCCCCTCCTCCCCCTCCTCTTCACCCCCCTCCTCCCCCCTCCACCTCCTCTTCACCCCCCTCCTCCCCCCTCCACCTCCTCCTCCTCCCCCCTCCACCTCCTCCTCTTCACCGCCCTCCTCCCCCCTCCACCTCCTCCTCTTCCCCTCCTCCCCCTCCTCTTCACCCCCCTCCTCCCCCCTCCACCTCCTCCTCTTCCCCTCCTCCCCCTCCCCCTCCTCCCCTCCTCCTCTTCCCCTCCTCCCCCTCCTCCTCTTCCCCCTCCTCCTCCTCCTCTTCCCCCCTCCTCTCCCCCCTCCACCTGCTCTCCCCCTCCACCTCCTCTTCCCCCCTCCTCCTCCTTTCCCTCCTCTTCCCCCTCCTCTTCCTCCTCCTCTTCCCCCCTCCTCCTCCCCTCCTCCTCTTCCCCCTGCCCCCTCCTCCTCTTCCCCCTCCTCCTCCTCTTCCCCCTCCTCCTCTTCCCTCCTCCTCTTCCCTCCTCCTCTTCCCTCCTCCTCATCTTCCCGTCCCCCTCCTCCTCTTCCCCCTCTTCCCCTCCTCCTCTTCCCCCCTCCTCCTCTTCCCCCTACCCCCTCCTCCTTTTCCCCCTCCCCCTCCCCCTCCCCGCTCCTCCTCTCCCTCCTCCTCCTCTTTCCCCCTCCACCTCCTCTTCCCCTCCCCCTCTTCCCCCCTCCTCCTCTTCCCCCATCCCCCCTCCTCCTCCCCCTCCTCCTCCCCCTCTTCCCCCCTCCTCTTCCCCTCCCCCCTCGTCTTCCCCCTCCCCCCTCCTCTCCCCCTCCTCCTCTTCCCCTCCACCTCTTCCCCCTCCCCCCTCCTCCTCTTCCCCCTCTTCCCCCTCCCCTCTCCTCCTCTTCCCCCTCTTCCCCCCTCCCCTCTCCTCCTCTTCCCCTCTCCCCCTCCTCCTCTTCCCCCCTCCCCTCCTCCTCTTCCCCCTCCCCCTCCTCTGCTATCCTCCTCTTCCCCCTCCCCCGCCCCCTCCTCCTCTTCCCCCTCCTCCTCTTCCCCCCTCCCCCTCCTCTTCCCCCCTCCCCCCTCCTCTTCCCCCTCTTCCCCCCTCCTCCTCCCCCCTCCTCCTCCTCCCCCGCCTCCTCCTCCTCTTCCCCCCTCCTTCCCCTCCCTCTCTTCCCCCTCCTCCTCTTCCCCCTCCTCCTCTACCCCCTCCTCCTCTTCCTCTTCCCCCCTCCTCCTCCTTGCCCTCCCCCTCCCCCCTGCTCCTCTTCCCCCTTCCTCCTCTTCCCCCCCACCTCCTCCTCCTCTTCCCCCTCCTCCTCCTCCTCTTCCCTCCCCTCCTCATCCTCTTCCCCCCTCCCCTCCTCCTCTTCCCTCCCCTCCTCCTCCTCTTCCCCCCTCCTCCTCCTCTTCCCCCCTCCTCCTCCTCCTCTTCCCCCTCCTCCTCTTCCCCCTCCTCCTCCTCTTCCCCCCTCCTCCTCCTCTTCCCTCCCCTCCTCCTCCCCCCCTCCTCCTCCTCTTCCCCCTCCTCCTCTTCCCCCTCCTCCTCCTCCTCTTCCCCTCCTCCTCTTCCCCTCCTCCTCTTCCCCTCCTCCTCTTCCCCCTCCTCTTCCTCCTCTTCCCCCTCCTCTTCCTCCTCTTCCCCCTCCTCTTCCCTCCTCCTCCTCCTCTTCCCCCCCTCCTCCTCCTCTTCCCCCCCTCCTCCTCTTCCCCCTCCTCCTCCTCTTCCCCCTCCTCCTCCCACTCCTCTTCCCCCTCCTCCTCTTCCCCCTCCTCCTCTTCCCCCCCTCCTCCTCCCCCTCCTCCTCCTCCCCCCTCCTCCTCCTCCTCTTCCCCCCTTCTCCTCTCCCCCCCTCCTCCTCCTCTTCCCCCCTCCTCCTCCTCTTCCCCCTCTCCTCCTCTTCCCCCTCCTCCTCCCACTCCTCTTCCCCCTCCTCCTCTTCCCCCTCTTCCCTCCTCCTCCCCCCTCCTCTTCCCTCCTCCTCTTCCCCTTTCCTCTTCCCCCTCCTCCTCTTCCCCCCTCCTCCTCTTCCCCCCTCCTCCTCCTCCCCCTCCTCCTCCTCTTCCCTCCTCTCCTCCCCCTCCTCCTCCTCTTCCCTCCTCTCCTCCCCCTCCTCTTCCCCCCTCCCCCTCTTCTTCTCCTCTCCTCCCCCTCCCTCCCTCCCCCTCCCTCCTCCTCCCCCCTCCCCCCCTCCCCCCCTCCTCCTCCCCCCTACGATGGTCTGAGGAGCGAGTTGGGTAGGATTGATTGGGGAATGGCACTCAAAGGGTTGACGGTGGATAGGCAATGGCAAACATTCAAAGACCGAATGGATGAACTACAGAAGTTGTTCATCCCATTTTGGTATAAAAATAAAACAAAAAAGGTGACTCAACCGTGGGTAACAAGGGAAATTAGGGATAGCATAAGATCCAAGGAGAGGACATACAAATTGGCCAGAAAAAGCAATAATCCTGAGGATTGGGAGCAGTTCAGGATTCAACAAAGGAGGACAAAGAGATTAATTAAGAAAGGGAAAATAGAATATGAGAGTAAGCTTGCAGGGAACATAAAAACTGACTGTAAAAGCTTTTATAGATATGTGAAGAGAAAAAGATTGGTGAAGTCAAGCGTAGGTCCCTTGCAGTCAGAATCGGGGGAATTTATAATGGGGAACAAAGAAATGGCAGACCAACTAAATACATATTTTGGTTCTGTCTTCACAAAGGAGGACACAAATAACCTCCCAGAAATACCGGGG
>NC_141001.1:7651319-7719667 GCF_052327205.1 Somniosus microcephalus | reverse complement strand
GAGAGAGAGAGAGGGGGAGGGAGGGAGAGAGAGAGGGGGAGGGAGGGGAGAGAGAGAGGGGAGGAGGGGAGAGAGAGAGGGGGAGGGAGGGGAGAGAGAGAGGGGGAGGGAGGGGAGAGAGAGAGGGGGAGGGAGGGGGGAGAGAGAGAGGGGGAGGGAGGGGGAGAGAGAGGGGGAGGGAGGGGGAGAGAGAGAGGGGGAGGGAAGGGGGAGAGAGAGAGAGGGGAGGGAGGGGGAGAGAGAGGGGAGGGAGGGGGGAGAGAGAGGGGAGGGAGGGGGGAGAGAGAGGGGGAGGGAGGGGGAGAGAGAGAGGGGGAGGGAGGGGAGAGAGAGAGAGGGGAGGGAGGGGGAGAGAGAGAGGGGGGAGGGAGGGGGAGAGAGAGAGGGGGAGGGAGGGGGAGAGAGAGAGGGGGAGGGAGGGGGAGAGAGAGGGGGAGGAGGGAGGAGAGAGAGAGAGGGGGGAGGAGGGGGAGAGAGAGAGGGGGAGGGAGGGGAGTGGGAGAGAGAGAGGGGAGGGAGGGGAGAGAGAGAGGGGGAGGGAGGGGGGAGGAGAGAGAGGGGGGAGGGAGGGGGAGAGAGAGAGAGGGGGAGGGAGGGGGAGAGAGAGAGAGGGGGAGGGAGGGGGAGAGGGAGAGAGGGGGAGGGAGGAGGGGAGAGGGAGAGGAGGGAGGAGGGGGGGAGAGGAGAGAGGGGGAGGGAGGGGGGAGAGAGAGAGAGGGGGAGAGGGAGGGGGAGAGAGAGAGAGAGGGGGAGGGAGGGGGAGAGAGAGAGGGGAGGGAGGGGGAGAGAGAGAGGGGAAGAGACAGAGAGGGGAAGAGAGAGAGGGTGAGGCAGGGGGAGAGAGAGGGTGAGGTAGGAGCAGAGAGAGGGGGAGAGGGAGAGGGGGGAGAGGGGAGAGGGGGGAGAGGGGAGGGGTAGAGGGGGAGGGGAGGGGGTAGAGGGGAGAGGGAGGGGGTAGAGGGGGAGGGGGGAGAGGGGAGAGGGAGGGGGAGAGGGACGGGGGAGAGGGAGGGGGAGGAGAGAGAGACAGAGGGAAGGAGAGAGGGTGAGTGGCCCATGGCCGCAAATGGAGCCAAGCCCCGGGAACGGGCGTGAGCTGGCTTGAGGCTGTGAGAGACAGCCGGGCCCAGTTGCCGGGGTAACCTCCCCCCCCTTCCCGAGACCTGCCCCCTGCCCTCCAGAGCCCCACTCTCCACCCTCCTGAGCCCCGCCCTCCCGAGCCGGCTTCAACACCGCCGATTGCGGCTGGGTCTGCGCTGGAGCCAAGCCCCGGGAACGGGCGTGAGCCGGCTTGAGGCTGTGAGAGAGGGCCGGGCACGGTTGCCGGGGTAACCCTTTCCCGCCCTCCCGAGCCCCGCCCCCCACCTGAGCCGGCTTCAAGACCGCCGATTCGCTCGCGCTCCGGGCCGACGTTGACGCGCGCACTGACTCCCGCCCCGCCCGCAGTAAGATGGCAGCAATGGCTACGCTCGCCTCAGTCCTGCGCCGCCAGCCTTTAGAAAGATGGCGGCGATCGCGTGCCGCTTGTTGAGTGGGACGGTAGGTGCGTAGCTTGGGCGTGGCTGGGCAACAGAGGCCCAGGCTTCGAGGCCTGCCTGCAAAAACGGTGAAAGGTAGGAAAATTATAGAGGTTAGAGAAAAGATTTACAAATTAACGTTAAAAAAAAAAAATTGTGGTTTAAAAGCAACTTTTTTTTTTGCTGGAAATCTAGATTTGAAAAGAAACACGCAGAAAGTGGGAAAAAGAAATGAAGAGTTTGGAATCAAGATGGCGGCCACTCACCTCAACTCAGAAGCATTAGGCCCGCCCACACATGCACCGATTGGTCAACCGTCAGGTCACTGAACTGTAGGACTGTAGGATTGGTCAATCGTCACGTCACTCGACTCTAGGATGGCCCGCCCGCACACGCAATGAACCCGCCCCCGTGACGCAGCGATTGGTCGACCGTCGGGTCGCTCGACTGTACGATTGGTCAACCTTCGCGTCACTCGATGCTAAGGAGCGGATAATGAGCGGAATTTTGAACATTTTTTGGATACAGTTGGCACAATTTTTGTCCGACCAAAAGTAAATACGCCTATGAGAGTCCCCTAATGATACAGTGTGTCCCAGTCTCTGTCTAATACAGTGTGTCCCAGTCTCTGTCTAATACAGTTTGTCCCAGTCTCTCTCTAATACAGTGTGTCCCAGTCTCTCTCTAATACAATGTGTCCCAGTCTCTCTCTAATACAGTGTGTCCCAGTCTCTCTCTAATACAATGTGTCCCAGTCTCTCTCTAATACAATGTGTCCCAGTCTCTCTCTAATACAGTGTGTCCCAGTCTCTCTCTAATACCATGTGTCCCAGTCTCTCTCTAATACAGTGTGTCCCAGTCTCTCTCTAATACAATGTGTCCCAGTCTCTCTCTAATACAATGTGTCCCAGTCTCTCTCTAATACAGTTTGTCCCAGTCTCTCTCCAATACTATGTGTCCCAGTCTCTCTCTAATACAATGTGTCCCAGTCTCCCTCTAATACAATGTGTCCCAGTCTCTCTCTAATAAAATGTGTCCCAGTCTCTCTCTAATACAGTGTGTCCCAGTCTCTCTCTAATACAGTGTGTCCCAGTCTCTCTCTAATACAATGTGTCCCAGTCTCTCTCTAATACAATGTGTCCCAGTCTCTCTCTAATACAATGTGTCCCAGTCTCTCTCTAATACAATGTGTCCCAGTCTCTCTCTAATACAATGTGTCCCAGTCTCTCTCTAATACAGTGTGTCCCAGTCTCTCTCTAATACAATGTGTCCCAGTCTCTCTCTAATACAATGTGTCCCAGTCTCTCTCTAATACAATGTGTCCCAGTCTCTCTCTAATACAATGGCCTAGAAATTGGGTATAGCCTCGCTTGAGGCGTTAGAACTGGCAGCGCTAAGTTTATAGCCAGACGAAAGTTATCGCTGCCTGGCGAGATATTGGGTTGCATCGCCCCCAAAGGGGATTGAGGCGCTAATTGAGCCGTTGCACAGTGCTCTTAAGGTGCAAAATTTCAGGCGCTACTCAATATCGACGCGGACGGGCGCAGCGCAGGTGATCTCAATTACGGGAAACCACGAGACCTCCAGGCACCGGCCGGCTCTTAAAGGGGTGGGGGTCAGTCAGCTTGAGCTTCAACACCCAACGCCCTGTCGGCCTCAGATTCGGCGCTCGCCCTTGTCTGGCGGTACAAAGTTGTTCAGCATGGAGAAGGTTAGACAGAGAGCAGAGCGCTTCAGCACTGAGGCTCTGGACCACTTGGTGGCTGCAGTTGAACGCCGTCGAGAGGTCCTGTATCCGGATAATGGCAAGAGGCCGAATCAGAAGGCTTACCGACGATCTTGGAGGGAGGTTGCTGTGAGGGTCAACTCCAGCAGCATGGCGACCAGGACCCCTGTTCAGTGCAGGAAGAAATTCAACGACCTCACACGGATCGTTAGGGTGAGTGATGGTTTAGCAATCTTCTGATTCCCTCCATCTGCAGCTGACTTCGGGCACCCTGCTGCAATGATGCCCCAATGGCCATCTGTCAGCATGCACCCATGGCCCTTTCTGGGCACACACATGGACAGATGTCTCAAGGCCTCATGTAAGGGCTCTTGCACCATAGGGGGCATGCGATTGATCTCTCAAGGCATCATGTAAGGGCTCTTGCACCATGGGGGGCATGCGATGATCTCTCAAGGCATCATGTTACAGAACTTCCCCTTCTTTCCCCTGCAGTCCAAGCTGGCGATGATCCGGAAGGAGCAGCGTCGAACCGGTGGCAGACCTCCACAAGTGGTCACTCTGACGGATCTGGAGAGAGTGCACCAGATACTTGGAGGACGTCTGTCTGGTCCTGTGAGCACTGCATCTGCCGACCCCATTACCGACAGCGAGGGTAAGACTCGCACCTTTTTCACCTGTTGCCTTCCACTTGGTCCCCCCGCCAGCATGCATCCTCAGTGTGCAGCCATGTCAGAGCCTTGCCGCAATCTGGCATGCCTTTCAGCAAAGCTGTCCTTTTGCTAAAGCCACTCTTCCACCTCCCACTTTCAGATGAAGCAGCACCAACTCGGGCTCAACGCGCTGAAGCTGCCAGTGCCAGTGCCACCGGAGGCGAGGACCAGGAGGAATCCGGACCAGCCGTTGCAGAATCCGGGGAGCTGACACATTTACAGACTGGGGATAGTAGTCCCCTGGAGGGGAGGGGGGGAGGCTCTGAGGATGAACCAGTTGCCGGACCAAGCGGCATGCAGCAACGCACGGGGGATAGGCAAGTTCGGCCACCGTCTCCCCGGAGGGCAAGGCAGGTTGTGATGACTGCTGCACAGAGTGCAGATGAGGCGCGTCGCCTGGCTGAGATGAGCAAACAGGCCTGGGTCAGACACACGGAGCTGATGGTTGCAGTGGAGAAGATGCCTGAGTCAATAGATTCATTGGCTAGGAGTATGTTGGGCTTCGGGGCAACAATGGAGAGGACTCTCCAGGGCTTTGGGGCAACAATGGAAAGGACTCTGCAGGTGTTTGGGGCAACAATGGACAGGTCTATCCAGGGCTTCGGGGCAACAATGGACAGGACTATCCAGGGCTTCGGCCCAACAATGGAGAGGACTGTCCATGGCTTTGAGTCGGCTATGGAAAGGACTGTTCAGGGCTTCGGACAATCCCTGGAAAGGCCTGTGCAGGGCTTGTCCGAGGCAGTGGAGCGGTCGGCACCTGGCTTGTCCGAAGCAATGGGAAGAACTGTCCAGGCCTTCTCCAAAGCACTGGCACCTGGCACACAGGTCCTCACTGTTGCCACACAGTCACTTGCTGGGCTCCTCCACAGCCAGATTGATGCAACACGATCTCTCACTGTAGCCACCCTCTCTGCATCAGTTAGGATCACCCCGGGCCCTTCCAGTCCCATACAAGGCCAGCAATCAGTGGAGCATGCGATTGTGGCGGATGAGCCGAGCCGCTCCCCTCAGATAGCCAGTGTGTCGTCCGACCATGGTGCAGGTGTCCTCTCTCGGCAGGAGACCACTGCACATGCCAGCGCTGGGACGCCTGCATTGCAGCTGCCACCACCTGCAGGCCACACTGCTTCCAGCCATGGTCACATCAAGCATCCTGCGTCCACACCCTCCAAGCCCAGAGGTCGGCCAGGCCGTCCCTCGGGGGCTTCTGTGCTTCCAGACAGTCAGCAGGCGTCCCCCAGCCTTGAGGCCGCCACTGGGGTCCAATTACGTAGGAGCAGCAGGGAGGGAAGGGGCCGGGCGCGAAAGAGAAGTCGTTCTCCCTCAAGGGGCCAGTTGTAGAGGGAGGTGCTGAGACGTTTGTTTGTCCAAATTCAAGGACACCCTCACTTGTTGTTATATTTGCAGAAGGTTTGTTGAGTTTTGCGGCTTTGCCGAACAGTCCTCAGTTATTTTGAAAGTTATGGTTTCTGTTGACATTATGTTGTTTAGCTGTAATGAAAGACTTTTGTGCCAATAAACAGAAGTTTCAATGTGGCATGGTGCATGTGACTAGTTTCAGTGATGCTGGCATTCAGAGGCCCTCAAACATCCAAAGTACGCATGAGTTAAGACTCTCATCATTCCACCACAGGGGTGTCGACACGAGTCCAGATGAGCCTCTGCCGTATGGCCCTTCCACTTTCAGCAGCCCTTCCATCTTCCTCCTCCTCCTCCTCCTCCTCCGCCTGCTCTTCCTCCTCCTCCTCCGCCTGCTCTTCCTCCTCCTCCTCCTCCTCCTCCGCCTGCTCTTCCTCCTCCTCCTCCTCATACTCCTCCTCCTCCTCCTCCACCTGCTCTTCCTCCTCCTCCTCCTCCTCATCCGCCTGCTCCTCCTCCTCATCCGCCTGCTCTTCCTCCTCCTCCTCCTCCTCCTCATACTCCTCCTCCTCCGCCTGCTCTGCTGGTCATTGAGGGACAGCTGGAATTGGCTGGGTGCGTCGATTCGCCAAGTTGTGGAGCATGCAGCAGACGACGACGATGTGTGCCACTTGCTGCGGCGAGTACTGCAGGGATCCCCCCGAATATTCCAGACATCGGAAATGCTTTTTGACAACAACAATAGTGTGCTGTTTACTGTGCCTGGTCGCCTGATGGCTGCTGCTGATCAGCTCTTCTGCTGGGGTGTCGGCCACACGGAGTGTTGTCATCAGCCATGGCCAGAGAGGATAGCCCTTGTCCCCAGTAAGCCAGCCTCGTCTTCGAGGCAGCCCCTCAAAAAGGTTACAAACTGAGGTCAACCGCAGGACAAAGGCATCGTGGCTGCACCCTGGGAAATGCGCGGTGACTGCCATGATGATTTGGCGGTGGTCACAGACCAGCTGCATGTTGAGGGAGTGCAACCCCTTGCGGTTGCGGAAGTCCTAAGGATGATGGCATGGCGCCCTCAAAACCACGTGTGTGCTGTCAGTCGACCCCTGCACCATGGGGAAGTCCGCAACAGAAGCGACACCCTGCGTGCCCTCCGCCTGCTTGTGCAGGGTCCGAAGGAAGGTCATGATTTGACGCCTTCGCCTATAAAGGGCTTCAGTAACTTGCCGGATGCAACAGTGGACTGCAACCTGAGCGACAGTCGCAATGTCCCCAATGGCTGACTGAAAGGATCCGTTGGCATAAAAATGGAGGCCATCAGTCAGTTTAGCCATCACGGACAGAGAGGTTCTGCACCGTTCACGCGGCTGCAGATCCTGACCAAACAGGTGGCACAGATCAGTAACAATGTCCCTGCAGAATCGGAGCCTTCCAAAACACTGCTCCTCCGACATGTCAAGGCTTGGCACCTGCTGCCTAAAGACCCTCGCAGCTTCCCGTCGGATTGGCCGACCTCCATTGCCCCTCCTCCTTCTGGCCAATCCCGGCCCTCTCTCCCACTGTCTCTCTGTCCCTTCACAATGTTGGCCGATGATGCCGTCGCCCTCCAAACAAACTCTCATTCCAATGCCAATTGGTCAAAAGGCTTTTAGGTGTAGTGCTGCAAGTGCTTCGGACAGGTTTGAAGGACCCAAGTACTGTAAAGCTAAATTCCCAGAACTCCGCTCCACATTAGCTCGCCAACTCTCTCTAGCAACGATCGCAATGAGCAGGCCAAGTGGCAGAAGATTCTGCACTAAAGCTGTCCCATTTAAATAGTGCCCCCTTACTCCGAGAAGGGCCTGCTAGCCCTCCCTCGAACTGTCACTAATAGCGCTGGGCGCTAAGGCTCCGGGCGCCACCCAATATGCACTCAGGCGATCCTAGAAGGCGTTGCACACTGAAATGACATCATGAACTGCTTGCACTCGTGGGCGCGCGCAAACACTTAGCGCAGGCGCTAAATGTATAGTCAATATCTGAGTTGTCGCTATCTTCATAGCGTCTGCCCCAACATAGGGCTTCGCCCCAATTCTAGGTCTCTTTAGGCGCTCAGCGCCAGCGCTACCAACCCAATTTCTAGGCCAATGTGTCCCAGTCTCTCTCAAATACAGTGTGTCCCAGTCTCTCTCTAATACAGTGTGTCCCAGTCTCTCTCTAATACAATGTGTCCCAGTCTCTCTCTAATACAGAGTGAATACACACGCTGAAGATGGGCTGCTGAATTTTTAGTATTTTTAGTGTTTAAAGTGGGGAAAAAAAGGTTTATTTCAAGTTTAAAAAGGTTTTAAAGTTAAATTTAGTTCTAGTTAAGTTAGTTTAGTTAAGTTTAAGTTTAGTTTAGTCTAGATTAAGTAAGGAAGGAAAAGACCACCAAAGAGACCACCAAAGGAAAAAAACCCAGAGGAAATTAGAAAAAAAAAAGCCAAAGAAAAAAAAGAAATAAGGGAAAAAAAAATATATACAAACCAAAGAACAGCGGCCGCACGGGGCCACAGCAGCAGCAGAAGCGAGGTGACTCGGCCGCATCGGGAACCGAGGAGCGAAGGCCGCACGGAGACGCAGCGGCAGCCGGAGCGAGGAGACTCGGGGAGGCCGCTTCGGGAAACGAGGCGAATCGGGGAGGCCGCACGGAGACGCAGCGGCAGCCGGAACGAGGTGACTCGGGGAGCCCGAGCGGCGAACGAGACACGGCCCGATCGGCGGCCGCAGTCCAGCACCCGAGCGACGACCGCAGTCCAGCACCCGAGCGACGGCCGCAGTCCAGCACCCGAGCGACGACCGCAGTCCAGCACCCGAACGGCGAACGAGGCACAGCCCGAGCGGCGGCTGGGATAGAAAGCCCGGGAAAGGCCCGAGGAGCCAGGCCCAGAGACCTCTGAGGCGAAGGGGAGCAACCAGAAGGCTTCCAGAAGCAAACCAAGACTGTGAGTACAGGGCCCAGGGAGGGAGACTGAAGCCAGGGAAAGGCCCGAGGAGCCAGGCCGAGACAGAGGCACAGAGACCTCTGAGGGGGAGGGGAACAGCCCGAAGGCACCGGGAAACAGCGGCTCACAGACACAGACCTGAGAAGGGTGAACCCAGAAGCCGAGGCCCAGGGACCACGGGGTCGGAGAGGGGGACCGGGAAAGTTCGCGAACAGGGAGAGGGAAACACCAAACCCAGGGCCCCAGAAAAGCTTATTCTAAGATCAACAATACTTTACCAAAAATGAGCGAATCAGAAGATCCACAACAGCCCCGCTTCCAGATTCCCCCCAACACCGCAAAAAAAGCTATAAAAGCGATCAAGCATGAGCAGATGAGAGAAAAACCAGAAACACTTTTTGCTGACTGTTACAACAATGGGACAAAAAGTAACCTCATTTTCTACTCAGATCAGCCAGTGGCTTGGATCACAGCAATAAAATCACACTATACCAATGTTAAGCTAGAAAATACCGCAAATGGGTCCATAATGAAAATTAACACACCAGGAGACAGTTCAACTACGACGGTCAACGCGTACAATACCGGAACAATATTAGTGCAAGGCAACCTCGACAAATTTGCAACAGCCTTCAGGACACTGAAAAAATTAACTAAGGGGGGAAGGAACAGCCCCAGAGTGGCCCGCACTCCCCCCAACATTGACAACTTACCAGGAGAAAATCTGCCTGGTCAGGAGGTGAACGAGCCACACAGTTCAAACCAGACACTAACCCCGGGGAACCACAGCCACACGATACAACTGACAAACCCCAGCATAACTACCAGGGAGGAAGCCACACATAGTCCCCCTACCATTCCCAGCTCACCAAGAGAAGAGCAGCATAGCCAGGAAGTGAGTGAGCCCTCCAGGGCCGACCAGCCTAGCCAGGAAGTGAGTGAGCCTTCCAGGGCCGACCAGACACATACCCCGGGATCACACAGCCAGATACAACCAAAAGATAAATTTAATCAATTAGAGATAGAGATGGTTAAACTTAGAGAGGACTTCCTCAAAATGAATGACTATCAAAATCAGGAGAGGGAGAGACACAAGAGAGAGCTGAAGCTACTTGAGAACCAGGTGAATCTACTTAGGAATCAGGTGAAAGAGCTGCAGGAAAAAGAAGAGAGCCATAGAGGAGAGATAACACCATTAGACCAGCAACCAGAGGCTAGAGATAAGACAAGACAGAGCCGGACGGAACGGCTGCACTCCCACACGGAACAAAAGCAACAGACACACAATACAAGGGGTGCCACACAGACCGACCAGCATACTGATTCGCAATCTTCCCCCACCACCGTGGAACCACAAGCGGGCCGCTCACAAGAGGTATGCACACACCAGACACCCCAGCCCAGCACACACACTATGAGTCCAAGCGAAAGCCACCAGACAGTAAACACAAACAAGGCTGACGTCGTAATACTCATAGACTCAAATGGGAAATTTCTATGGGAGAAAAAGCTATTCCCTAGAAGTAAAGTAGAAAAGATCTGGTGCCCAACAACAAACAGAGCCATGGGATGGCTGACCAAAGCCAGATTAGGCTCCCCCCAACACATAATAATACACACGGGCACAAATGACCTAAAGACCCAACAGAAAGAAGTAGCAACATCGCTCAGAGCAATGATTAGGAAAGCAAGCAGTACATTTCCAAACACTAGAATCACTGTTTCCACAATATTGCCGAGAACAGACTTCAACAACAACACAATTCATGAGATAAATGCCAGCATAGCAAGAGACTGCGAATCAAACCACAACATACACCTGGCCCAACACCCCACCCTCGATGAGGAATGTCTTTACGACCACGTCCACATCCAAAGGCAAAGAATATCGATCTTTGCTAAAGCCCTGAAGGACGTCGCTTTTAACCGGGTCCATACCCAGACTCCAAGAGGACCCCCCCCCGACCACCAGAGATCAGCGGGGTACATATCAGGAACACTACAAGGACCACCAACACACCAACCGAGACCAGAGAGGATCCCCATGCAAAACAACAATATCAGACCTGCACCACTCCTGTCCCACAGGGGAATAGGACTGCTCCCAGCCAGACAGAGGGAGAGATGCACAGGACGTACGCAATACCTCAGACAGAAACAATCCATTAAGAGACAATAAGCAGATGTGCAGCAGCATCTACTTCCGCCTTATGGATCAAGGACTAATTAATAGAAAGAACTGTAACCAAATTGTATTAACTTTTGTAGACAACTGATGTGATCTTTTTTTTCCCACACTTAGACACGACAAACACGTACCACTCTTTAACCTATCATAGTAAAAGATCAAACTTAACATGAAATCCTTATATATTTCGACCTGGAATATCCAAGGTCTACGCTCTTCACTGCGAGAAGTGAAAAGTAGGACCCCAGAGTTCATAGATGAAACTAAAGACCTAGATATTATCATTTTACAGGAAACTTGGTATAAAGGAAAAGGACACACTGGCTGTCCCCAAGGGTACACTGAGCTGGTGGTCCCCTCCAATAAATTACCAAGTGTAACCCAAGGCAGAGACTCCGGAGGCATACTGATCTGGTTTAAAACAGAACTTAAGAATTACATCAAATTTATAAAAAAGGGCGAAAACCATATGTGGCTCAAACTTGAGAGGGAGATTATCTCAAACACCCAAGATGTTTACATTTGCGCACTTTATATCCCTCCAATCGATTCCCCGTACTTTAAAGAGGACACCTTCTCCAACATGGAGGGGGAAATTATCCAATACCAGGCCCAGGGGAACGTGTTGATCTGTGGGGACCTCAATTCAAGAATGGGCGAAGAACCAGACTTCACCAATAATCAGGGAAACAATTACGTTTTCGGGAATAACCACTTTGACATCCCTTCCCTTCCATACAGGCATAACTGCGACAAGCAGTCAAATACCAATGGAAAACAGCTACTACAGCTCTGTCGAAACCTGGGTCTGTACATTGTCAATGGTAGGTTCATAGGAGACCTCCTAGGAAGATCGACCTATTGCTCACCTCTTGGCTGCAGCACAGTAGACTATATGATTACAGACTTAGACCCATCCTCTTTCAGAGCATTCACAGTCAAACCACAAACAACACTGTCAGATCACAGTCAAATTACTATGTTCCTCAAAAAGACAGAAACAAACAACATAGAAACACAACCCAGTAAACTGTACAACACCAAAAAATCGTACAGATGGGCCAAAAACGACACGGAAAAATACCAGAAAACAATTAGCAATGCATCAACTCAAGCTCTCTTAGACACCTTTCTGGATAACATATACACTCACAATAAAGAAGGCGTAAACCGGGCAGTTAGTAAACTAAACAATATTTTTGATAATTTGGCAACAAATGCAAACTTGAAAGCTCGCAAGAACAAACCCAAAACAAAAAACTATGAAAAATGGTTTGACCGAGATTGCCATAACATGAGGAAAAAACTTAGAAAAATATCAAACCAAAAACACAGACATCCAGAAAACGAGGAACTACGCCTTACTTATTGTCAGACACTAACACAATACAGAAACACACTCAGAACCAAAAAAGAGCAATATATTAAGAATACACTCAGCTCCATGGAGGAATCCATAGATTCCAATTGTTTCTGGGAAAACTTGAAAACACTACACAAAAAACAACACGACGATTTGGCCATTCAAAATGGGGACACATGGGTAAACCACTTTGAAAAATTATACCAGAAAAACACACTAAGACCAGAGCAACACCAAATATGCAAAAAACTGGAAAAGCTAGAAATGGCCATAAAAGATAACCAAAACCCGCTGGACGCCATAATAACAGAAAAAGAACTTCTTGAAAAACTCAAGGACCTGCGACCAGGAAAAGCCTGCGGGACAGACGGCATACTAAACGAGATGATTAAACACACAGACAACAAAATGAAACTGGCTATCCTAAAACTCTTCAACTTGGTTCTGAGTGTCGGTTATTTCCCTGATATCTGGAACAAAGGACTCATAACGCCCATATACAAAAGTGGGGACAAAATCGACCCAAACAACTATCGAGGCATCTGTGTAAACAGTAACCTGGGGAAGGTATTCTGTAGCATCATAAACAAAAGACTTATAAACTTCCTTGAGGAGCACAATGTCTTGAGTAAAAGCCAAATTGGATTCCTGCCAAACTATAGAACATCCGATCATATCTTCACCCTACAGACCCTAATTGACAAACACGTTCACCATAACAAAAGCAAAATCTACGCATGCTTTGTAGATTTCCAGAAGGGTTTCAACTCCATCTGGCATGACGGTTTATTCCTGAAACTTATCGAAAGTGGGGTAGGAGGGAAAACATATGATGTAATTAAATCAATGTATACAAACAACAAATGTGCAGTTAAAATTGGAGACAAACAAACAAAATACTTCCCACAGGGGCGGGGGGTGACGCAGGGCTCGCCAATCTCACCGACACTCTTTAATATTTACATAAATGGATTGGCAAAACTACTTGAACAATCTACAGCACCCGGCCTCACCCTATATGAATCCAAGGTTAAATTCCTCCTCTATGCAGACGACCTGGTTCTGCTGTCACCTACTAAAGAGGGGCTACAGCAAAACCTGGACCTGCTGGAGTCGTACTGCCAGACTTGGGCCCTGACAATAAATCCCCAAAAAACCAAAGTCCTTGTGTTCCAGCAAAGATCCAAACATCAGGGACCCAAAATAAATTTCACAGTAGGAACAACCAAAATTGAACAAACCACTAACTACACATACTTGGGCTTAAAAATCAGTTCTACGGGAAACTTCAAACTGGCTGTGAATGAACTGAAAGAGAAAGCAAGAAGGGCTTTCTATGCCATCAAAAAATCAATCCAAATAGAAATCCCAATTAGCATTTGGCTCAAAATTTTCAAATCAGTAATTGAACCAATTGCACTCTATGGCAGTGAGGTATGGGGACCGCTAACTCAACAAGAATTTGCAAAATGGGACAAACACCCAATTGAGATCCTACATGCAGAATTCTGTAAAAGTATCCTCCGGACTCAAAGGAAAACAGTAAACAATGCATGCAGGGCGGAACTAGGCCAATATCCATTAATAATCACTATCCACAAAAGAGCCACCAAATTTTGGAATCACCTACAAATGAGCAATCCCCAATGCTATCACTACGATGCCCTGAAATGCCAAGAGCTGACCATAAAGAAGAATACCCTCAGTCAACTAGTCCTGGGACTCAGTGAAGTAACTACTAACAATACTAACAATAACCAGCCCCAGGACAGTGACAGGGTAACACAAAGAATTCGACCCAACACAATCGTCGCTAAGCAAAAGGAAAAATATCTGACATATTGGGCAGAAACAACAAAAACCCAAAGCAAACTCAATTGCTACTTGGCCCTAAACAGACAATACAACATAGCTGATTACCTGACCATGGTAAAGGATAACAAACTGAGAAGAACCTTGACAAGGTACAGACTTAGCGAACATAGCCTAGCGATCGAAAAAGGCAGACACAGGCAGACCAGTCTGCCAAGAGAGGACAGGATATGCTCGCACTGCAGTCAGGGAGTGGTGGAGACAGAGATGCACTTCCTCACAGCTTGTGGAAAATATCAGGGCATCAGGGAGAATTTCTACCAAAAATTCTCACAAATATGCCCTGATTTCAGAAATCTGAATGACAACCAAAAACTCCCATTCCTACTGGGAGAGGAGAGAAGCTGTATAACACTGGCGGCACGCTATGTTACAGCTTGCCATGAACAGAGAGCCAACCAGTAAACTAAGAAAAGAATATATATAAACAATGCGAATGTATATTTATACACTCAGGGATATACCTGTTTATACACTGTATGAATAGAACTGCGTTTATGTGGTAAACCATAAATGTATTTTGATGCTTTGGCAACATAAGATGTAACTTATCATGCCAATAAAGCGATTTGAATTGTGAATTGTGAATTGTGTCCCAGTCTCTCTCTAATACAGTGTGTCCCAGTCTCTCTCTAATACAATGTGTCCAGTCTCTCTCTAATACAACGTGTCCCAGTCTCTCTCTAATACAATGTGTCCCAGTCTCTCTCTAATACAATGTGTCCCAGTCTCTCTCTAATACAATGTATCCCAGTCTCTCTCTAATACAATGTATCCCAGTCTCTCTCTAATACAATGTATCCCAGTCTCTCTCCAATACAATGTATCCCAGTCTCTCTCTAATACAATGTGTCCCAGTCTCTCTCTAATACAATGTGTCCCAGTCTCTCTCTAATACAATGTGTCCCAGTCTCTCTCTAATACAATGTGTCCCAGTCTCTCTCTAATACAATGTGTCCCAGTCTCTCTCTAATACAATGTGTCCAGTCTCTGTCTAATACAATGTGTCCCAGTCTCTCTCTAATACAGTTTGTCCCAGTCTCTCTCTAATACAGTGTCCCAGTCTCTCTCTAATACAATGTGTCCCAGTCTCTCTCGAATAAATGTGTCCCAGTCTCTCTCTAATACAATGTGTCCCAGTCTCTCTCTAATACAATGTATCCCAGTCTCTCTCCAATACAGTGTGTCTCAGTCTCTCTCTAATACAATGTATCCCAGTCTCTCTCTAATACAATTGTGTCCCAGTCTCTCTCTAATACAATGTGTCCAGTCTCTGTCTAATACAATGTGTCCCAGTCTCTCTCTAATACAGTTTGTCCCAGTCTCTCTCTAATACAGTGTCCCAGTCTCTCTCTAATACAATGTGTCCCAGTCTCTCTCTAATACAATGTGTCCCAGTCTCTCTCTAATACAATGTGTCCCAGTCTCTCTCTAATACAATGTATCCCAGTCTCTCTCTAATACAATGTGTCCCAGTCTCTCTCTAATACAATGTGTCCCAGTCTCTCTCAAATACAGTGTGTCCCAGTCTCTCTCTAATACAGTGTGTCCCAGTCTCTCTCTAATACAGTGTGTCCCAGTCTCTCTCTAATACAATGTGTCCCAGTCTCTCTCTAATACAATGTATCCCAGTCTCTCTCTAATACAATGTGTCCCAGTCTCTCTCTAATAAAATGTGTCCCAGTCTCTCTCTAATACAATGTGTCCCAGTCTCTCTCTAATACAGTGTGTCCCAGTCTCTCTCCAATACAGTGTGTCCCAGTCTCTCTCTAATACAGTGTGTCCCAGTCTCTCTCTAATACAATGTGTCCCAGTCTCTCTCTAATACAATGTGTCCAGTCTCTCTCTAATACAATGTGTCCCAGTCTCTCTCTAATAGTGTCCCAGTCTCGCTCTAATACAATGTGTCCCAGTCTCTCTCTAATACAATGTGTCCCAGTCTCTCTCTAATACAGTGTGTCCCAGTCTCGCTCTAATACAATGTGTCCCAGTCTCTCTCTAATACAATGTATCCTAGTCTCTCTCTAATACAATGTATCCCAGTCTCTCTCTAATACAATGTGTCCCAGTCTCTCTCTAATACAATGTGTCCCAGTCTCTCTCCAATACAATGTGTCCCAGTCTCTCTCTAATACAATGTATCCCAGTCTCTCTCTAATACAATGTGTCCCAGTCTCTCTCTAATACAATGTGTCCCAGTCTCTCTCTAATACAGTGTGTCCCAGTCTCTCTCTAATACAATGTGTCCCAGTCTCTCTCTAATACAATGTGTCCCAGTCTCTCTCTAATACAATGTGTCCCAGTCTCTCTCTAATACAGTGTGTCCCAGTCTCTCTCTAATACAATGTGTCCCAGTCTCTCTCTAATACAATGTATCCCAGTCTCTCTCTAATACAGTGTGTCCCAGTCTCTCTCTAATACAGTGTGTCCCAGTCTCTCTCTAATACAATGTGTCCCAGTCTCTCTCTAATACAATGTATCCCAGTCTCTCTCTAATACAGTGTGTCCCAGTCTCGCTCTAATACAATGTGTCCCAGTCTCTCTCTAACACAGTGTGTCCCAGTCTCTCTCTAATACAATGTATCCCAGTCTCTCTCTAATACAGTGTGTCCCAGTCTCGCTCTAATACAATGTATCCCAGTCTCTCTCTAATACAATGTGTCCCAGTCTCTCTCTAATACAATGTGTCCCAGTCTCTCTCTAATACAATGTGTCCCAGTCTCTCTCTAATACAATGTGTCCCAGTCTCTCTCTAATACAGTGTGTCCCAGTCTCGCTCTAATACAATGTATCCCAGTCTCTCTCTAATACAATGTGTCCCAGTCTCTCTCTAGTACAATGTGTCCCAGTCTCTCTCTAATACAATGTATCCCAGTCTCTCTCTAATACAGTGTGTCCCAGTCTCGCTCTAATACAATGTATCCCAGTCTCTCTCTAATACAATGTGTCCCAGTCTCTCTCTAATACAATGTATCCCAGTCTCTCTCGAATACAATGTATCCCAGTCTCTCACTAATACAGTGTGTCCCAGTCTCTCTCTAATACAGTGTGTCCCAGTCTCTCTCTAATACAGTGTGTCCCAGTCTCTCTCTAATACAGTGTGTCCCAGTCTCTCTCTAATACAGTGTGTCCCAGTCTCTCTCTAATACAATGTGTCCCAGTCTCTCTCTAATACAGTGTGTCCCAGTCTCGCTCTAATACAATGTGTCCCAGTCTCTCTCTAATACAGTGTGTCCCAGTCTCGCTCTAATACAATGTGTCCCAGTCTCTCTCTAATACAATGTGTCCCAGTCTCTCTCTAATACAGTGTGTCCCAGTCTCGCTCTAATACAATGTGTCCCAGCCTCTCTCTAATACAATGTGTCCCAGTCTCGCTCTAATACAATGTGTCCCAGTCTCTCTTTAATACAGTGTATCCCAGTCTCTCTCTAATACAGTGTGTCCCAGTCTCGCTCTAATACAATGTGTCCCAGTCTCTCTCTAATACAATGTGTCCCAGTCTCTCTCTAATACAGTGTGTCCCAGTCTCGCTCTAATACAATGTATCCCAGCCTCTCTCTAATACAATGTGTCCCAGTCTCGCTCTAATACAATGTGTCCCAGTCTCTCTCTAATACAATGTGTCCCAGTCTCTCTCTAATACAGTGTGTCCCAGTCTCGCTCTAATACAATGTGTCCCAGTCTCTCTCTAATACAATGTGTCCCAGTCTCTCTCTAATACAGTGTGTCCCAGTCTCTCTCTAATACAATGTGTCCCAGTCTCTCTCTAATACAATGTGTCCCAGTCTCGCTCTAATACAATGTGTCCCAGCCTCTCTCTAATACAATGTGTCCCAGTCTCGCTCTAATACAATGTGTCCCAGTCTCTCTTTAATACAATGTGTCCCAGTCTCTCTCTAATACAATGTGTCCCAGTCTCTCTTTAATACAATGTGTCCCAGCCTCTCTCTAATACAATGTGTCCCAGTCTCTCTTTAATACAATGTGTCCCAGTCTCGCTCTAATACAATGTGTCCCAGTCTCGCTCTAATACAATGTGTCCCAGTCTCGCTCTAATACAATGTGTCCCAGTCTCTCTCTAATACAATGTATCCCAGTCTCTCTCTAATACAATGTGTCCCAGTCTCTCTTTAATACAATGTGTCCCAGTCTCGCTCTAATACAATGTGTCCCAGTCTCGCTCTAATACAATGTGTCCCAGTCTCGCTCTAATACAATGTGTCCCAGTCTCGCTCTAATACAATGTATCCCAGTCTCTCTCTAATACAATGTGTCCCAGTCTCGCTCTAATACAATGTGTCCCAGTCTCTCTCTAATACAATGTGTCCCAGTCTCTCTCTAATACAATGTGTCCCAGTCTCTCTTTAATACAGTGTGTCCCAGTCTCTCTTTAATACAATGTGTCCCAGCCTCTCTCTAATACAATGTGTCCCAGTCTCTCTCTAATACAGTGTGTCCCAGTCTCGCTCTAATACAATGTGTCCCAGTCTCGCTCTAATACAATGTGTCCCAGTCTCGCTCTAATACAATGTATCCCAGTCTCTCTCTAATACAATGTGTCCCAGTCTCGCTCTAATACAATGTGTCCCAGTCTCGCTCTAATACAATGTATCCCAGTCTCTCTCTAATACAATGTGTCCCAGTCTCGCTCTAATACAATGTATCCCAGTCTCTCTCTAATACAATGTGTCCCAGTCTCGCTCTAATACAGTGTGTCCCAGTCTCTCTCTAATACAATGTGTCCCAGTCTCTCTCTAATACAGTGTGTCCCAGTCTCTCTCTAATACAATGTATCCCAGTCTCTCTCTAATACAATGTGTCCCAGTCTCGCTCTAATACAGTGTGTCCCAGTCTCTCTCTAATACAGTGTGTCCCAGTCTCGCTCTAATACAGTGTGTCCCAGTCTCTCTCTAATACAATGTGTCCCAGTCTCTCTCTAATACAGTGTGTCCCAGTCTCTCTCTAATACAATGTATCCCAGTCTCTCTCTAATACAATGTGTCCCAGTCTCGCTCTAATACAGTGTGTCCCAGTCTCTCTCTAATACAATGTGTCCCAGTCTCGCTCTAATACAGTGTGTCCCAGTCTCTCTCTAATACAGTGTGTCCCAGTCTCTCTCTAATACAATGTGTCCCAGTCTCTCTCTAATACAATGTGTCCCAGTCTCTCTCTAATACAGTGTATCCCAGTCTCTCTCTAATACAATGTGTCCCAGTCTCGCTCTAATACAGTGTGTCCCAGTCTCTCTCTAATACAGTGTGTCCCAGTCTCTCTCTAATACAGTGTGTCCCAGTCTCTCTCTAATACAGTGTGTCCCAGTCTCTCTCTAATACAATGTGTCCCAGTCTCGCTCTAATACAATGTGTCCCAGTCTCTCTCTAATACAATGTGTCCCAGTCTCTCTCTAATACAGTGTGTCCCAGTCTCGCTCTAATACAATGTGTCCCAGTCTCGCTCTAATACAATGTGTCCCAGTCTCGCTCTAATACAATGTGTCCCAGTCTCTCTTTAATACAATGGCCCAGTAATTCCTGTCACAACGCGTGAGTAAGGACAGGGTACTCACGCGTTGTGCCAGGAGGAATTGCCGGTTTTCAGCATGCACAGCGCATGCGCTGAAAACCGGCATTTCCTGTCCTCTGACCCAAGGAGCTAAGAGGCTGAACGCATGCGCGGTATTGGGCAGCGCGTGCGACTTGGATTTCCTGTATTTTTACAGATTTGCGCATGTGTAAAGGCCTCCGGTTTTTACGCATTGAAAAACCACACGTAACTACTTCGTTTTACAGGTAAGTGGTCTTTTAGTACAATTTAGAAATTTTTTTTCCACAGGTTTATTATTTTTAAAGAATCTACAGTAAGGTAAGTTTAGTTTTAGACCCTATTTTTTAAAAATTTATTATTTTCAAAAATTTGATTAATTGTTTAAAATAGTTTTTTAAAGTTATTCATAGTTAATTTAATTATTGGGATGCTTTTTAAAATTTTATTTAAAGTTTAAGTAGTGTTTTGGGGTGCCGTACTTTTCATGAGTTTGACAGTCTTTACTATCAAACTTATGAATGAAGTTTCCCCTCCCCTGATTGGCTGAACAGTGCTCACTTGATCCCAGCCAGCACATCGCACTAACTACGCCGCTGGGTCAGGTTAGCACAGCGCGCCGAGATCAGAACCGGGCCACTTACAGGAAATCCACTGCGGGCCAGGTTTCAGATGTCGGCGCGCCGGGTAAGTGCACATCGGGGTCTTGCACGCGCGGCAAGCCCCCGACACCAAGTTCTGGGCCAATGTATCCCAGTTTCTCTCTAATACAATGTGTCCCAGTCTCTCTCTAATACAGTGTGTCCCAGTCTCTCTCTAATACAGTGTGTCCCAGTCTCTCTCTAATACAATGTGTCCCAGTCTCTCTCTAATACAGTGTGTCCCAGTCTCTCTCTAATACAATGTGTCCCAGTCTCTCTCTAATACAATGTGTCCCAGTCTCTCTCTAATACAACGTGTCCCAGTCTCTCTCTAATACAACGTGTCCCAGTCTCTCTCTAATACAATGTGTCCCAGTCTCTCTCTAATACAGTGTGTCCCAGTCTCTCTCTAATACAATGTGTCCCAGTCTCTCTCTAATACAACGTGTCCCAGTCTCTCTCTAATACAGTGTGTCCCAGTCTCTCTCTAATACAATGTGTCCCAGTCTCTCTCTAATAGAGTGTGTCCCAGTCTCTCTCTAATACAATGTGTCCCAGTCTCTCTCTAATACAATGTGTCCCAGTCTCTCTCTAATACAATGTGTCCCAGTCTCTCTCTAATACAGTGTGTCCCAGTCTCTCTCTAATACAATGTGTCCCAGTCTCTCTCTAATACAGTGTGTCCCAGTCTCTCTCTAATACAATGTGTCCCAGTCTCTCTCTAATAGAGTGTGTCCCAGTCTCTCTCTAATACAATGTGTCCCAGTCTCTCTCTAATACAATGTGTCCCAGTCTCTCTCTAATACAATGTGTCCCAGTCTCTCTCTAATACAGTGTGTCCCAGTCTCTCTCTAATACAATGTGTCCCAGTCTCTCTCTAATACAGTGTGTCCCAGTCTCTCTCTAATACAATGTGTCCCAGTCTCTCTCTAATACAATGTGTCCCAGTCTCTCTCTAATACAACGTGTCCCAGTCTCTCTCTAATACAACATGTTCCAGTCTCTCTCTAATACAATGTGTCCCAGTCTCTCTCTAATACAATGTGTCCCAGTCTCTCTCTAATACAATGTGTCCCAGTCTCTCTCTAATACAGTGTGTCCCAGTCTCTCTCTAATACAATGTGTCCCAGTCTCTCTCTAATACAGTGTGTCCCAGTCTCTCTCTAATACAGTGTGTCCCAGTCTCTCTCTAATACAATGTGTCCCAGTCTCTCTCTAATACAATGTGTCCCAGTCTCTCTCTAATACAATGTGTCCCAGTCTCTCTCTAATACAGTGTGTCCCAGTCTCTCTCTAATACAATGTGTCCCAGTCTCTCTCTAATACAGTGTGTCCCAGTCTCTCTCTAATACAGTGTGTCCCAGTCTCTCTCTAATACAATGTGTCCCAGTCTCTCTCTAATACAATGTGTCCCAGTCTCTCTCTAATACAATGTGTCCCAGTCTCTCTCTAATACAATGTGTCCAGTCTCTGTCCAATACAATGTGTCCCAGTCTCTCTCTAATACAGTTTGTCCCAGTCTCTCTCTAATACAGTGTCCCAGCCTCTCTCTAATACAATGTGTCCCAGTCTCTCTCTAATACAATGTGTCCCAGTCTCTCTCTAATACAATGTGTCCCAGTCTCTCTCTAATACAATGTATCCCAGTCTCTCTCCAATACAGTGTGTCTCAGTCTCTCTCTAATACAATGTATCCCAGTCTCTCTCTAATACAATGTGTCCCAGTCTCTCTCTAATACAATGTGTCCAGTCTCTGTCTAATACAATGTGTCCCAGTCTCTCTCTAATACAATGTGTCCCAGTCTCTCTCGAATACAATGTATCCCAGTCTCTCTCCAATACAGTGTGTCTCAGTCTCTCTCTAATACAATGTATCCCAGTCTCTCTCTAATACAATGTGTCCCAGTCTCTCTCTAATACAATGTGTCCAGTCTCTGTCTAATACAATGTGTCCCAGTCTCTCTCTAATACAGTTTGTCCCAGTCTCTCTCTAATACAGTGTCCCAGTCTCTCTCTAATACAATGTGTCCCAGTCTCTCTCTAATACAATGTGTCCCAGTCTCTCTCTAATACAATGTGTCCCAGTCTCTCTCTAATACAATGTATCCCAGTCTCTCTCTAATACAATGTGTCCCAGTCTCTCTCTAATACAATGTGTCCCAGTCTCTCTCTAATACAGTGTGTCCCAGTCTCTCTCTAATACAATGTGTCCCAGTCTCTCTCTAATACAATGTGTCCCAGTCTCTCTCTAATACAATGTGTCCCAGTCTCTCTCTAATAGTGTCCCAGTCTCGCTCTAATACAATGTGTCCCAGTCTCTCTCTAATACAATGTGTCCCAGTCTCTCTCTAATACAGTGTGTCCCAGTCTCGCTCTAATACAATGTGTCCCAGTGTCTCTCTAATACAGTGTGTCCCAGTCTCTCTCTAATACAATGTATCCCAGTCTCTCTCTAATACAGTGTGTCCCAGTCTCGCTCTAATACAATGTGTCCCAGTGTCTCTCTAATACAGTGTGTCCCAGTCTCTCTCTAATACAATGTGTCCCAGTCTCTCTCGAATACAATGTGTCCCAGTCTCTCTCTAATAGTGTCCCAGTCTCGCTCTAATACAATGTGTCCCAGTGTCTCTCTAATACAATGTGTCCCAGTCTCTCTCTAATACAATGTGTCCCAGTCTCTCTCTAATACAATGTGTCCCAGTCTCGCTCTAATACAATGTGTCCCAGTCTCGCTCTAATACAATGTGTCCCAGTCTCGCTCTAATACAATGTGTCCCAGTCTCTCTCTAATACAGTGTGTCCCAGTCTCGCTCTAATACAATGTGTCCCAGTCTCTCTCTAATAGTGTGTCCCAGTCTCGCTCTAATACAATGTGTCCCAGTCTCGCTCTAATGCAATGTGTCCCAGTCTCGCTCTAATACAATGTGTCCCAGTCTCTCTCTAATACAGTGTGTCCCAGTCTCGCTCTAATACAATGTGTCCCAGTCTCTCTCTAATACAATGTGTCCCAGTCTCTCTCTAATACAATGTGTCCCAGTCTCTCTCTAATACAATGTGTCCCAGTCTCGCTCTAATACAATGTGTCCCAGTCTCGCTCTAATACAATGTGTCCCAGTCTCTCTCTAATACAGTGTGTCCCAGTCTCGCTCTAATACAATGTGTCCCAGTCTCTCTCTAATACAATGTGTCCCAGTCTCTCTCTAATACAATGTGTCCCAGTGTCTCTCTAATACAATGTGTCCCAGTCTCTCTCTAATACAATGTGTCCCAGTCTCGCTCTAATACAATGTGTCCCAGTCTCGCTCTAATACAATGTGTCCCAGTCTCGCTCTAATACAATGTGTCCCAGTCTCTCTCTAATACAGTGTGTCCCAGTCTCGCTCTAATACAATGTGTCCCAGTCTCTCTCTAATACAATGTGTCCCAGTCTCTCTCTAATACAATGTGTCCCAGTCTCGCTCTAATACAACATGTTCCAGTCTCTCTCTAATACAATGTGTCCCAGTCTCTCTCTAATACAATGTGTCCCAGTCTCTCTCTAATACAATGTGTCCCAGTCTCGCTCTAATACAATGTGTCCCAGTCTCTCTCTAATACAATGTGTCCCAGTCTCTCTCTAATACAATGTGTCCCAGTCTCTCTCTAATACAGTGTGTCCCAGTCTCGGTCTAATACAGTGTGTCCCAGTCTCTCTCTAATACAATGTGTCCCAGTCTCGCTCTAATACAATGTGTCCCAGTCTCTCTCTAATACAATGTGTCCCAGTCTCTCTCTAATACAGTGTGTCCCAGTCTCTCTCTAGTACAATGTGTCCCAGTCTCTCTCTAATACAGTGTGTCCCAGTCTCGCTCTAATACAGTGTGTCCCAGTCTCTCTCTAATACAATGTATCCCAGTCTCTCTCTAATACAATGTGTCCCAGTCTCTCTCTAATACAATGTGTCCCAGTCTCTCTCTAATACAATGTGTCCCAGTCTCTCTCTAATACAGTGTGTCCCAGTCTCTCTCTAATACAGTGTGTCCCAGTCTCTCTCTAATACAGTGTGTCCCAGTCTCTCTCTAATACAATGTGTCCCAGTCTCGCTCTAAGACAATGTGTCCCAGTCTCTCTCTAATACAATGTGTCCCAGTCTCTCTCTAATACAGTGTGTCCCAGTCTCGCTCTAATACAATGTGTCCCAGTCTCGCTCTAATACAATGTGTCCCAGTCTCGCTCTAATACAATGTGTCCCAGTCTCTCTTTAATACAATGGCCCAGTAATTCCTGTCACAACGCGTGAGTAAGGACAGGGTACTCACGCGTTGTGCCAGGAGGAATTGCCGGTTTTCAGCATGCACAGCGCATGCACTGAAAACCGGCATTTCCTGTCCTCTGACCCAAGGAGCTAAGAGGCTGAACGCATGCGCGGTATTGGGCAGCGCGTGCGACTTGGATTTCCTGTATTTTTACAGATTTGCGCATGTGTAAAGGCCTCCGGTTTTTACGCATTGAAAAACCACACGTAACTACTTAGTTTTACAGGTAAGTGGTCTTTTAGTACAATTTAGAATTTTTTTTTCCACAGGTTTATTATTTTTAAAGAATCTACAGTAAGGTAAGTTTAGTTTTAGACCCTATTTTTTAAAAATTTATTATTTTCAAAAATTTGATTAATTGTTTAAAATAGTTTTTTAAAGTTATTCATAGTTAATTTAATTATTGGGATGCTTTTTAAAATTTTACTTAAAGTTTAAGTAGTGTTTTGGGGTGCCGTACTTTTCATGAGTTTGACAGTCTTTACTATCAAACTTATGAATGAAGTTTCCCCTCCCCTGATTGGCTGAACAGTGCTCACCTGATCCCAGCCGGCACATCGCACTAACTACGCCGCTGGGTCAGGTTAGCACAGCGCGCCGACATCAGAACCGGGCCACTTACAGGAAATCCACTGCGGGCCAGGTTTCAGATGTCGGCGCGCCGGGTAAGTGCACATCGGGGGCTTGCACGCGCGGCAAGCCCCCGACACCAAGTTCTGGGCCAATGTGTCCCAGTCTCTCTCTAATACAGTGTGTCCCAGTCTCTCTCTAATACAGTGTGTCCCAGTCTCTCTCTAATACAGTGTGTCCCAGTCTCTCTCTAATACAGTGTGTCCCAGTCTCTCTCTAATACAATGTGTCCCAGTCTCTCTCTAATACAGTGTGTCCCAGTCTCTCTCTAATACAATGTGTCCCAGTCTCTCTCTAATACAATGTGTCCCAGTCTCTCTCTAATACAGTGTGTCCCAGTCTCTCTCTAATACAATGTGTCCCAGTCTCTCTCTAATACAGTGTGTCCCAGTCTCTCTCTAATACAATGTGTCCCAGTCTCTCTCTAATACAGTGTGTCCCAGTCTCTCTCTAATACAGTGTGTCCCAGTCTCTCTCTTATACAATGTGTCCCAGTCTCTCTCTAATACAATGTGTCCCAGTCTCTCTCTAATAGTGTGTCCCAGTCTCTCTCTAATACAATGTGTCCCAGTCTCTCTCTAATACACTGTATCCCAGTCTCTCTCTAATACAGTGTGTCCCAGTCTCGCTCTAATACAGTGTCCCAGTCTCTCTCTAATACAATGTATCCCAGTCTCTCTCTAATACAGTGTGTCCCAGTCTCTCTCTAATACAATGTATCCCAGTCTCTCTCTAATACAATGTGTCCCAGTCTCTCTCTAATACAATGTGTCCCAGTCTCTCTCTAATACAATGTGTCCCAGTCTCTCTCTAATACAATGTGTCCCAGTCTCTCTCTAATACAATGTGTCCCAGTCTCTCTCTAATACAATGTGTCCCAGTCTCTCTCTAATACAGTGTGTCCCAGTCTCGCTCTAATACAATGTATCCCAGTCTCTCTCTAATACAATGTGTCCCAGTCTCTCTCCAATAGAGTGTGTCCCAGTCTCTCTCTAATACAATGTGTCCCAGTCTTTCTCTAATACAGTGTGTCCCAGTCTCTCTCTAATACAGTGTGTCCCAGTCTCTCTCTAATACAGTGTGTCCCAGTCTCTCTCTAATACAATGTGTCCCAGTCTCTCTCTAATACAGTGTGTCCCAGTCTCTCTCTAATACAACGTGTCCCAGTCTCTCTCTAATACAACATGTTCCAGTCTCTCTCTAATACAATGTGTCCCAGTCTCTCTCTAATACAGTGTGTCCCAGTCTCTCTCTAATACAACGTGTCCCAGTCTCTCTCTAATACAACATGTTCCAGTCTCTCTCTAATACAATGTATCCCAGTCTCTCTCTAATACAATGTGTCCCAGTCTCTCTCTAATACAATGTGTCCCAGTCTCTCTCTAATACAGTGTGTCCCAGTCTCTCTCTAATACAACGTGTCCCAGTCTCTCTCTAATACAACATGTTCCAGTCTCTCTCTAATACAATGTGTCCCAGTCTCTCTCTAATACAATGTGTCCCGTCTCTCTCTAATACAATGTGTCCCAGTCTCTCTCTAATAGTTATTGTGTTTGCAAAGATAATCCAGAGACCGTCTGTGAGTTCAGTTCATGCTGTTTTAATCATGGCTGCCACACACCCACTTCCAGGCACAAGCAATCGAATACCTATACACAATACAATGATCACAGCACTATCAAACTCCATGTGCTCAGGCCAAGGCAATCGAGTACCTATCACCAAATGTCAGACATAACATTTCCTCCCCCCTCACAGAATTTCAAACATGAAATGTAGTGACAAAGTCCTGTAGGTGGCCAGGGCGAGAACGTGTATGAACAGGCCGAGGTGTGGACTGGTGAAGAGCAGGCCGAATTGGGGACTGGTGAGGAGCAGGCTGAGGCGCAACATCTGCTTGAGGGTTGGCTGGCTGAGCCACATGTGCATCCCGCCACTCTGGGGGTAAGGCTTGGGGGTTAGGTCCGTATAATCCCGCATCAGGGGGTGCTGGCACCTTCCGAATGTGGCTGGCATGCCACCGAGAGCCGTCAGTGAGGCAGAAAGTGGCTGGTCCAAGTTGGCGGCTGATTTGGAGAGGGGAGGACCAGAATGAGGCCATCTTATTGTTGCGGTGAGGCCTGCGGACTCTAACCCAATCGGAGACTGAGATGTTGGGCGCCTTGGCCCTCTTCGACTGGTCGAAGCGGAGTTTCATCTTCTCCTGCTGTCTAGCGACTGTGGCTTGAGCCCGTGGAGCAGGGCTCTGAGCTAGCGAGGGGCGGAGCCTGCCAAGGGGCAGCATGAGCTCACGGCCTAGCATGAGGGATGTGGGTGAGACCCCTGTAGTGGAATGCTGGGAGGCTCTGTAGTGCAGCAGTGTCTGGAGGAGGGCCTTGTCAAACGCACACCCCTGGGATAGGTGTGCTCTGAGGCCATTTTTCAGTGTCTGGTTAAAACGCTCCACCCCCCCATTTGACTCGGGGTGGTAGTACGCTGTGCGGATGTGACGGATGCCCTTGCTCTCAAGGTAAGAGGAGAGTTCCGAAGAGACCATTTGGGGGCCATTGTCTGTGGTGATGGCCTTTGGATGCCCCCAGCGGGAGAAGAGGGACTCAAGGATACCAATGATGACCCGAGAGGTGACGGAGCCCACGGCAGTGACCTCTGGCCATTTTGAGTGCAGGTCATAGGTCACCACTAGGAACCGTTGATGGTGGGGGACACCATGGATCTCCCCGCAGACGTCCAGCTGCAGGTGCTCCCAGGGCTGAGAGGGCCAGGCAAGGGGTTGCAGGGGTGGGGGAGCTTGGTGGCCAGTCTTGCCACTTACAAGGCAGGCTGCACAGTCCTTGACCAGGGCCTCGATTTCCCTGTCAATACCCGGCCACCACACTAGGTCTCGGCATCGTTGTTTGAGCTTCACTATGCCCAAGTGGCCCTCATGCGCCATGGATAAAACACGCGCACGAAGGGCACTTGGGACCACAGTGCAGAGCCCACGTGCAACACAGGAGTCATTCCAGCAGGAGAGCTCCTCTTTAACTCTGGAGTAGGCAGACAGTTCCTCAGGCACCTTGCGAGGCCAGCCATCTCTGATGAAGGTGCACAGCTGGGAGAGGGCCGGATCCTGTTCAGAGGCCTCTTTGAGCTCCTGGACAGAGACTGTGGTTTGGAGAGGCGTGTGCAGTATCTGGACGATATCCTGTTCCACTTGTTCAGACCTGACGAGTGGGGCTGGGGCAGAGACAGTGCGGGAGAGCAGATCTGCAACAACATTGTCACGTCCTGGTGTGAACTGGAGACTGAAATTGTATTGGCGGAGGCGGTCAGACCAGCGGTGTAGATGCAGTGGTCTGTGGCCCGTGCCGGATGTCGACATCAGGGCAGTGAGAGCCTGGTGATCGGTTCGCAGGGTGAAGGCACGGCCATACGTGTACAGGTGCCACCGCTCACATGCCCAGAAGCACGCCAGCGCCTCACGCTCGCCTACTGAGTACTTCTGTTCGGTGGGGCTAAGGGCTCGGGAGGCAAAGGCGATTGGTTTCTCCACTCCATTCTGTATCTGCGATAACACTGCCCCCACAGCTGCAGCGGACGCGTCGCAGGTGACGAGGGTAGGGCTGGCGACGTCAAAGTGAGCCAACACTGGAGGCGACGTGAGCTGCAATTTGAGGAGGCGAACAGCTTCCGTACAGGCTTGTGACCACACCCAGGGCTCATCCTTTCGCAGGAGCTGGCGCAGTGGGGCTGTGGTGGCTGAGTACTGGGGCAAAAACTTCAGGTAGTATCCAGTCATGCCAAGGAAGGAGGCAACCTGTGCTGCAGAGCTGGGTTCTGGGATGCTGTGAATGGCATCCATGTTTGACTGGAGTGGGGATATACCATCAGCCGACAACCGAAACCCCACAAATTCGATCCCTGAAACAGCAAAGACACACTTTTCGCCATTCAGTGTGAGCTTGTGTTTTGCTAGAGCTGTGAAAACTCTGTGAAGGCGTTCATCGTGAGTGGAGGTCAAGGGCCCATGCACGACGATGTCATCCAGGTAGATGGCCACCCCAGGAATGCCCGCGAGCACAGAGGCCATCACCTTTTGGAAGCAGCTGGGTGCAGAGCTAAGTCCAAATGGCATCCTGGTGTACCGAAAGACGCCAGCATGTGTCACAAAAGCAGTGAGGTCCCTGCTGCTGGGGTGGAGGGGAACCTGTAGATAGCCCTGTCGAAGGTCCAGTTTCGAGAACAGGATGGAACCATAGAACTGCGCTGTGAGTTCCTCTGACGTGGGCAGTGGATACAAGTCAGGGATTACGGCCTTATTCACTGCTCGAAGATCGACACAGATGCGTAGACCACCTGACTTTTTCGTTGCGACCACCAGGTTGGAGACCCATGGGGAGGCATCAACTGGTTCGATGATGTCGGTTTCCAGTAGCTGCTTTAGTTCAGCTGTGACCCTGTCACGGAGAGCAAGCGGGATGCGGCGCAGTGGCTGAATGACAGGGGTAACGGTGGAGTCAACCATGGGCTGGTGGTTGAAGGCAGTCAGGCAGCCCAGACCCTCGAAGAGTGCTGGCCATGTTTGGCGCCACGGTGAGGCGACGTGCAGAATCGCAGAACCGCCGGTGTCCAAGAGAGAAAAATCCAGGTCAGTGAAAAGATCCAGACCCATCAAGTTAGCTCCTTGGCGTGCCACATGAAAACAAAAATCTGGCAAAACTTTTGTTGACTGAGCCCACTAGTCCAATTTTTGAATTACCATACCCGCAAAGGGTAGTGGAGGGCGCAGAGAGTGGCAGGGAGCTGAAAAAGCGTTTGAATGTGTCCACATTCAGCAGTGAGACGCTGGCACTGGTATCCAACAACAGCGGGATGCACACATCACTCAGGTTAATTGTGCATGATTTGAAAGCCACTACTGGCCCAGAGCTCACGTTGTGAATTATAGTGCTTGAGGACTGAGGGTGTTCATTTGTAGCAACCGGGACAGAGCGGCAGACATTGGCAAAGTGATTTTGTTTTCCACAATTGCGACAGGCTTGGCCGCGCGCGGGGCAATTCTGCGCTCTGGTAGCATGTGAACGAGATCCACAGTTTCCACACTGTTGCCGCGGTAGCACGCGTTGCTGCCATCGCGCGAGCATTACCGTGTCAGAGCTGTCGGGGCCGAGGGCGCTGTCACTGGGTGTGTGTGCTAGTTTCGCTGCACATTCGGCTGCAGACTCCACTTGAAAGGCAATGTTGACTGCCTGTGACAACGACAGATCGTCGGACTCGAGTAACAGTCTTTCACGCACTCTCACGTTGTTTGTGTGCTCTATTAGTTGATCACGCACCATCTCATCTTGTAATGCACCGAACTTGCACGAGCTAGCTAACCCCCTCAAATTAGCCACGTATTGATGCACTGACTCGCCGAGGAGTTGGTGACACTGTCTAAAAATGAATCACCGCAGAAGGGCACTTTGTGGGGCAGAGAAGTGTGTGCTTAACAGAGCCACACCCTCATCATATGTTTGGATTGAGTCTGCTGTGCATAATGTCCCAAGAACACGCTGGCCCTCCGCTCCCAAGCAATGGGATAACAGTGCCTTTTTCTGAGCCGTACTCACAGTTTCTAGTCCAAGAGCAATGAGATAGGTTTCAAAGGACTGTAACCAGCGAACCCATGGGATCGGGGGCTCATCTGGTAGTGCAAGGAAGGGAGGAGGTGGTGGAAGAGAGATTTCAGCCATCCTTGTCGCCAAATATTGTGTTTGCAAAGATAATCCAGAGACCGTCAGTGAGTTCAGTTCATGCTGTTTCAATCATGGCTGCCACACACCCACTTCCAGGCACAAGCAATCGAATACCTATACACAATACAATGATCAAAGCACTATCAAACTCCATGTGCTCAGGCCAAGGCAATCGAGTACCTAACACCAAATGTCAGACATAACAACAGTGTGTCCCAGTTTCTCTCTAATACAGTGTGTCCCAGTCTCTCTCTAATACAGTGTGTCCCAGTCTCTCTCTAATACAGTGGCCTAGAAATTCGGTTGGCTTTGCGCCCAGTTTTCGCCCAAAGAGGGCTTTTGCGCCACTTGCTGAGCTTCCCCCGATATTCAGCGCTGCGGTAATGGCGGCGTTAGCCAGTAGCGCTGCGCCACCACCGATGACGTCATCGGTGTGCGCAGTGTCCCACTACCGCCCCGCTACCGGCCCGACCGCCATATTTAGATGTGGCCGCCTCTTCCGCAGCGGCCGCAAACAGCGATCAGAAAACGGGGCCGTCCTGTAGCGTTAGTGGGGCGAGTTAAGGCGGAGGTGCAGTCGGCTGCTTTTTCGGCGGCCGCCTGCCCGCACCTCCTTCCCCGGCCTCCTCCACCACCACTGCCGGCTGTTTTCTGGGAGCCCGGCACTTCTCCGTGGTGCCGGGCTCATTTGCCGGCACTAGCGAGCGGCGATCTCGCTGTTGCAGGCACCTCCCCCTTAAGAGAGGGAGGAAGGCCTGCAGTACCGCAGCCTGCCGCTCCGCAGCGGGTGGCGCTGCGGCACCTAGCGCGCCAATATTCAGTTTCAGCGCCCCAAGCGGGGGCGCCGAAACCCTTGAATAGCGGCCGCCTTCGAGTTGGGGCGCTGAAACGGAATATCCGGCGGGCCCAAGTGGCTCCGCGCGCAGCGGTAATTTCTGGGCGCAAGCGAGCTGGCCGCCCCAAAGTCAATTTCTAGCCCAGTGTGTCCCAGTCTCTCTCTAATACAATGTGTCCCAGTCCCTCTCTTATACAAGGTGTCCCAGTCTCTCTCTAATACAATGTGCCCCAGTCTCTCTCTAATACAGTGTGTCCCAGTCTCTCTCTAGTACAATGTGTCCCAGTCTCTCTCTAATACAATGTGTCCCAGTCTCTCTCTAGTACAATGTGTCCCAGTCTCTCTCTAATACAATGTGTCCCAGTCTCTCTCTAATACAATGTGTCCCAGTCTCTCTCTAATACAATGTGTCCCAGTCTCTCTCTAATACAATGTGTCCCAGTCTCTCTCTAATAGTGTGTCCCAGTCTCTCTCTAATACAGTGTGTCCCAGTCTCTCTCTTATACAATGTGTCCCAGTCTCTCTCTAATACAGTGTGTCCCAGTCTCTCTCCAATAAAATGTGTCCCAGTCTCTCTCTAATACAATGTGTCCCAGTCTCTGTCCAATACAATGTGTCCCAGTCTCTCTCTAATACAGTGTGTCCCAGTCGCTCTCTAATACAGTGTCCCAGTCTCTCTCTTATACAATGTGTCCCAGTCTCTCTCTAATACAATGTGTCCCAGTCTCTCTCTAATACAATGTGTCCCAGTCTCTCTCTAATACAGTGTGTCCCAGTCTCTCTCTAATACAATGTGTCCCAGTCTCTCTCTAATACAATGTGTCCCAGTCTCTCTCTAATACAGTGTGTCCCAGTCTCTCTCTAATACAGTGTGTCCCAGTCTCTCTCTAATACAGTGTGTCCCAGTCTCTCTCTAATACAGTGTGTCCCAGTCTCTCTCTAATACAGTGTGTCCCAGTCTCTCTCTAATACAGTGTGTCCCAGTCTCTCTCTAATACAATGTGTCCCAGTCTCTCTCTAGTACAATGTGTCCCAGTCTCTCTCTAGTACAATGTGTCCCAGTCTCTCTCTAATACAATGTGTCCCAGTCTCTCTCTAATACAGTGTGTCCCAGTCTCTCTCTAATACAGTGTGTCCCAGTCTCTCTCTAATACAGTGTGTCCCAGTCTCTCTCTAATACAATGTGTCCCAGTCTCTCTCTAATACAGTGTGTCCCAGTCTCTCTCTAATACAGTGTGTCCCAGTCTCGCTCTAATACAATGTGTCCCAGTCTCTCTCTAATACAATGTGTCCCAGTCTCTCTCTAATACAATGTATCCCAGTCTCTCTCTAATACAATGTGTCCCAGTCTCTCTCTAATACAATGTGTCCCAGTCTCTCTCTAGTACAATGTGTCCCAGTCTCTCTCTAATACAATGTGTCCCAGTCTCTCTCTAATACAGTGTGTCCCAGTCTCTCTCTAATACAATGTGTCCCAGTCTCTCTCTAATACACTGTGTCCCAGTCTCTCTCTAATACAGTGTGTCCCAGTCTCTCTCTAATACAATGTATCCCAGTCTCTCTCTAATACAATGTGTCCCAGTCTCTCTCTAATACAATGTGTCCCAGTCTCTCTCTAATACAATGTGTCCCAGTCTCTCTCTAATACAATGTGTCCCAGTCTCTCTCTAATACAATGTGTCCCAGTCTCTCTCTAATACAGTGTGTCCCAGTGTCTCTCTAATACAGTGTGTCCCAGTCTCTCTCTAATACAATGTGTCCCAGTCTCTCTCTAATACAATGTGTCCCAGTCTCTCTCTAATACAATGTGTCCCAGTCTCTCTCTAATACAATGTGTCCCAGTCTCTCTCTAATACAGTGTGTCCCAGTCTCTCTCTAATACAGTGTGTCCCAGTCTCTCTCTAATACAATGTGTCCCAGTCTCTCTCTAATACAATGTGTCCCAGTCTCTCTCTAATACAATGTGTCCCAGTCTCTCTCTAATACAATGTGTCCCAGTCTCTCTCTAATACAGTGTGTCCCAGTCTCTCTCTAATACAATGTGTCCCAGTCTCTCTCTAATACAATGTGTCCCAGTCTCTCTCTAGTACAGTGTGTCCCAGTCTCTCTCTAATACAATGTGTCCCAGTCTCTCTCTAATACAGTGTGTCCCAGTCTCTCTCTAATACAGTGTGTCCCAGTCTCGCTCTAATACAATGTGTCCCAGTCTCTCTCTAATACAGTGTGTCCCAGTCTCTCTCTAATACAGTGTGTCCCAGTCTCTCTCTAATACAGTGTGTCCCAGTCTCTCTCTAATACAGTGTGTCCCAGTCTCGCTCTAATACAATGTGTCCCAGTCTCTCTCTAATACAGTGTGTCCCAGTCTCTCTCCAATACAGTGTGTCCCAGTCTCTCTCTAATACAGTGTGTCCCAGTCTTTCTCTAATACAGTGTGTCCCAGTCTCTCTCTAATACAGTGTGTCCCAGTCTCTCTCTAATACAATGTGTCCCAGTCTCTCTCTAATACAATGTGTCCCAGTCTCTCTCTAATACAATGTGTCCCAGTCTCTCTCTAATACAATGTGTCCCAGTCTCTCTCTAATACAGTGTGTCCCAGTCTCTCTCTAATACAGTGTGTCCCAGTCTCTCTCTAATACAGTGTGTCCCAGTCTCTCTCTAATACAATGTGTCCCAGTCTCTCTCTAATACAGTGTGTCCCAGTCTCTCTCTAATACAATGTGTCCCAGTCTCTCTCTAATACAATGTGTCCCAGTCTCTCTCTAATACAGTGTGTCCCAGTCTCTCTCTAATACAATGTGTCCCAGTCTCTCTCTAGTACAATGTGTCCCAGTCTCTCTCTAATACAATGTGTCCCAGTCTCTCTCTAATACAATGTGTCCCAGTCTCTCTCTAATACAATGTGTTCCAGTCTCTCTCTAATACAGTGTGTCCCAGTCTCTCTCTAATACAATGTGTCCCAGTCTCTCTCTAATACAATGTGTCCCAGTCTCTCTCTAATACAATGTGTCCCAGTCTCTCTCTAATACAGTGTGTCCCAGTCTCTCTCTAATACAATGTGTCCCAGTCTCTCTCTAATACAGTGTGTCCCAGTCTCTCTCTAATACAGTGTGTCCCAGTCTCGCTCTAATACAATGTGTCCCAGTCTCTCTCTAATACAATGTGTCCCAGTCTCTCTCTAATACAATGTGTCCCAGTCTCTCTCGTACAATGTGTCCCAGTCTCTCTCTAATACAATGTGTCCCAGTCTCTCTCTAATACAATGTGTCCCAGTCTCTCTCTAATACAATGTGTCCCAGTCTCTCTCTAATACAATGTGTCCCAGTCTCTCTCGTACAATGTGTCCCAGTCTCTCTCTAATACAATGTGTCCCAGTCTCTCTCTAATACAGTGTGTCCCAGTCTCTCTCTAATACAATGTATCCCAGTCTCTCTCTAATACAATGTGTCCCAGTCTCTCTCTAATACAATGTGTCCCAGTCTCTCTCTAATACAATGTGTCCCAGTCTCTCTCTAATACAATGTGTCCCAGTCTCTCTCTAATACAATGTGTCCCAGTCTCTCTCTAATACAATGTGTCCCAGTCTCTCTCTAATACAATGTGTCCCAGTCTCTCTCTAATACAATGTGTCCCAGTCTCTCTCTAATACAATGTGTCCCAGTCTCTCTCTAATACAATGTGTCCCAGTCTCTCTCTAATACAATGTGTCCCAGTCTCTCTCTAATACAATGTGTCCCAGTCTCTCTCTAATACAGTGTGTCCCAGTCTCTCTCTAATACAATGTGTCCCAGTCTCTCTCTAATACAATGTGTCCCAGTCTCTCTCTAATACAATGTGTCCCAGTCTCTCTCTAATACAGTGTGTCCCAGTCTCTCTCTAATACAGTGTGTCCCAGTCTCTCTCTAATACAGTGTGTCCCAGTCTCTCTCTAATACAGTGTGTCCCAGTCTCGCTCTAATACAATGTGTCCCAGTCTCTCTCTAATACAATGTGTCCCAGTCTCTCTCTAATACAATGTATCCCAGTCTCTCTCTAATACAATGTGTCCCAGTCTCTCTCTAATACAATGTGTCCCAGTCTCTCTCTAATACAATGTGTCCCAGTCTCTCTCTAGTACAATGTGTCCCAGTCTCTCTCTAATACAATGTGTCCCAGTCTCTCTCTAATACAGTGTGTCCCAGTCTCTCTCTAATACAATGTGTCCCAGTCTCTCTCTAATACAGTGTGTCCCAGTCTCTCTCTAATACAGTGTGTCCCAGTCTCTCTCTAATACAATGTATCCCAGTCTCTCTCTAATACAATGTGTCCCAGTCTCTCTCTAATACAATGTGTCCCAGTCTCTCTCTAATACAATGTGTCCCAGTCTCTCTCTAATACAATGTGTCCCAGTCTCTCTCTAATACAATGTGTCCCAGTCTCTCTCTAATACAATGTGTCCCAGTCTCTCTCTAATACAATGTGTCCCAGTCTCTCTCTAATACAATGTGTCCCAGTCTCTCTCTAATACAATGTGTCCCAGTCTCTCTCTAATACAGTGTGTCCCAGTGTCTCTCTAATACAATGTGTCCCAGTCTCTCTCTAATACAATGTGTCCCAGTCTCTCTCTAATACAATGTGTCCCAGTCTCTCTCTAATACAATGTGTCCCAGTCTCTCTCTAATACAATGTGTCCCAGTCTCTCTCTAATACAATGTGTCCCAGTCTCTCTCTAATACAATGTGTCCCAGTCTCTCTCTAATACAATGTGTCCCAGTCTCTCTCTAATACAGTGTGTCCCAGCCTCTCTCTAATACAATGTGTCCCAGTCTCTCTCTAATACAATGTGTCCCAGTCTCTCTCTAATACAATGTGTCGCAGTCTCTCTCTAATACAGTGTGTCCCAGTCTCTCTCTAATACAATGTGTCCCAGTCTCTCTCTAATACAGTGTGTCCCAGTCTCTCTCTAATACAATGTATCCCAGTCTCTCTCTAATACAATGTGTCCCAGTCTCTCTCTAATACAATGTGTCCCAGTCTCTCTCTAATACAATGTGTCCCAGTCTCTCTCTAATACAATGTGTCCCAGTCTCTCTCTAATACAGTGTGTCCCAGTCTCTCTCTAATACAATGTGTCCCAGTCTCTCTCTAATACAGTGTGTCCCAGTCTCTCTCTAATACAATGTGTCCCAGTCTCTCTCTAATACAATGTGTCCCAGTCTCTCTCTAATACAGTGTGTCCCAGTCTCTCTCTAATACAGTGTGTCCCAGTCTCTCTCTAATACAATGTGTCCCAGTCTCTCTCTAATACAGTGTGTCCCAGTCTCTCTCTAATACAATGTGTCCCAGTCTCTCTCTAATACAGTGTGTCCCAGTCTCTCTCTAATACAATGTGTCCCAGTCTCTCTCTAATACAATGTGTCCCAGTCTCTCTCTAATACAGTGTGTCCCAGTCTCTCTCTAATACAATGTGTCCCAGTCTCTCTCTAATACAGTGTGTCCCAGTCTCTCTCTAATACAATGTGTCCCAGTCTCTCTCTAATACAGTGTGTCCCAGTCTCTCTCTAATACAATGTGTCCCAGTCTCTCTCTAATACAATGTGTCCCAGTCTCTCTCTAATACAATGTGTCCCAGTCTCTCTCTAATACAATGGGGTCGATTTTAACTCAGGTGTGGGGAATTGTCCGGTTCCCTGAATTTGGTGTTTCCCACACAAATCTAAATGGGTCTGTGAGATTGATGCAATTTTAACTCAATTTGCCAATTGATTTCCAGCGTGTGGGAAGCCTTGGCAAATGAGTATTTCCAGTCAGAAAGTCACAGAATATGACGCCATCATTGCTGCTGCTTTTAGGGCCCACAGCAAGCCTTGCTTCTTCTGCAGGCTTCCAAACTTTACCATTGAGATGGCACAGGAGCTTGCAGGAGCAACGGCCAGCGGAAGGGCAAGAGCTGCCCCCAAGTTTGATGAGGCTTCACTCCAGGCATTGCTGGATGATGCTAGGGCCCACAGGGAGGTCGTGTTCCCTTCTTCAGGGAGGAAGAGGCCTCCCAGTCAGACCAAGGCTGTGTGGCTACAGGTGGCTGGGGAAGTCAACTCCTTGGGGCTCACACGGCGCACCTGGATGCAGTGCAGGAAAAAATTCCATGACCTTCATCGCACTGGAAAAGTAAGTACTGTATGAAGTTTCCATCACCCCCAATCTGATCCCCATTGCCTTTCCTCACCAGCACTCAGCTTTAGCAATCTCTTCCTCCACATCCCACTATACACTCACATCCATGCACCCTTACCCATTCCCTCTCTCTCTACGCTCACAATCATGTAACTATTCTACCATCCAGCCCTCACACTCCCTCTCACTCTGATGCTTTGAACACATGGAGGGTCCTTGGTCTTGCAACCTCACTCCATCTTTGTCTCCTTCTAAGTATCTATGCTATGCAATCTCTGCACTCACTCCTTCATTCTCACTCAACCTCCACTTGTCTCCCTCATTGCAGGAAAAGAGAGCTCACAACAGGAGAGAGCAAGCCAGGACAGGAGGAGGGCCGCCCTCATTAGCCCAGCTCACCCCCTGGGAGGAAGGCGTCCTGGACATTGCCAGGGCTGACATAGATGCGGAAGTTGGGGAAGGAGAGACAGGTGCATCCCCGCAAGCTGGTGACAGAATAGTTTTCCATCTCTCTCATTGGCATTGCATGAGTCGCTGATAATGATTCTGAAGCTACATCATATAGACTTATGATCATCTGCAAAATGCAATGTGCATGTAACCTTGGCATCACATCTCTAACTTTTTCCTTGACTCCCCCACAGGACCATCGAGAGCCCCCGTCCCCAGTGTGCAGGAGGAAGAGCCCGAGATGCCAGACTCCTCAGAGGAATCTGCAACCTCTGAGGGCGCAGCATCAGCAGAATTCAGCGCACCCAGCACCAGCACAGACACTCACACCTCGGTGGGACCTTCGGAACATTGAGTAGAGTTGTCACCTGGTGTATCACAGCTCACAAGTGAGCATCAGCAGAGTGTGGAGACAGGGACAGCAGTGGAGAGTCCTCGTCGGAGGGTGCAGGACTCTGCCAGCTCGGCTCAGCTGCATGTCGACCCTCTGCCTCTGGGTCCATCTGTAAGATCAGAGGTGATGGAACTCCATGCACAGATGCAGGAGTCTCTGGCAGGTTTTGTCTCCAGGGTTGCTGCGAGTATGGACCGAATGGAGGAGTCCATAGCGAACATGAGCAGAGCCTTTGTGGAGTCATTGGTGCATGAATGCATCAACACGGAAAGAATGGCTACCTACGGCCATGGAGGAGGTTAGTCGCCAGGGTATGGAAAACATTGTGAGTGTTCAGAATAGAATGACATCTCTTGAGGAGCGATGAGCATCTATTGAACAGAGAAACCAGACCTTCATGGAAGTCCTTCTGAGTAGGACTGCCATTGCAGATACGGGTCCCCATGGCCCCCCTGATGTGCAGCAAGGTGCTCTCAAGCCACTTGCAGGCACTGAGGGGGACCTGACCCATGAGAGGGAGGTTGGTGGCAGACCTCAAGGAAGTGGGGGCTCCTCTCCGAGTGCTCACACTTCCATGCCACTGCAGAGCCCTCGGTCAGAGCCCCGCCGTAGTCCATACCCAACTGAGATAGAGGTCTCAACCCCTGCACAGCCGCAGGAGCAGCAGACTACTGATGAGCCCTCACAGGCTTGCCACCCCAGAGGACGCCTGCCAAAGGTGTTGAGACAGGAGCAGCAGGAAAGTGAGCAAGGGGCCTCCACATCTGCTGAAGCCACAGGGGAACCACTACGTGGGAGCACGCGTAAGAGGAAAATAAAGTTCGTCTGACGGATGAGTTAAAATCGAGCCCAATGTGCCCCAGTCTCTCTCTCTCTCTGATACAATGGGCAGAATTTTAATTTGGAGGCGGATAGGGAGCGGGAGGCGGTTTGGGTGGGGTGGTGAGCTAGAAAGTGGTCGGGAAACCCGGGAGAGCGGGTTTCCTGCAAGCCCTGCAGTGCCTGATTAACATTTCAAAGCTCTGTTTCCCGCCCACAGTGAGCCAGATGGAGAGGCTGGCTGGCTGTTGGCTGGTAGGCCTGTGGCAGAGAGGAGGGAGGGAGGGATCGGGGAAGTGGTGGTCAGTGGCTGCAGGAGTATCGGGCCGGAGGATCGGGGCTGGAGGAGGATTGGGCTCAGAGGGGATGGCCGGGAAGATGATCAGAGGCCATAGTGAGGAGGCCAGGAAGATGATCATGGGCCAGAGGGGGGAGGTCAGAGGCTGGTGTGGGGATCGGCGGCCGCAGGGGGGAATGTAGGCCTCGCGGGGTGAGGTCGGGGGGGAGATCCCCATAATTTTTTGGGGTGCACGGCCACTTTAAGGGACTGCACGGCCCATTCACAGTTTCGTGCATGTGCGAAACTTAACATAGAAAAAACCGGACCAGGGCTGCACGGGACCGGCAGAGAGCTGCGTGGCTTAGAAAGACCGTTGGTCGAGGGGGTGTCTGATCGCAGGCGGGTGGGTGAGGCAAGGACGCTGGATCCGGCAGGTAAGTGGAAAGGCTCTTACCACCTGGATCCAGCAGTCCTCACCTCCCTTTGGCTGGCAGGTTCCCCGAGGCCTGGGAAACCCACCCACAGTTAAATTTGAAATGGTGGATCACCATTAGGCATGCCAGCCTCATTATAATATTTAAATGAATGACCCGCCTCCTGGGAGTGAGTTGGCTGCCTATCCACCATCCCTCCATCCCGCTTCTGTTAAAACCAGAAATGGGCAGGTTGGAGGCGGAGTGGGGTTGGGATTCAGTTTTTTAACTCTTTAATCTCCCACCCGACCCCAACCCACCTGTTTTTTGGAGTTAAAATTCCCCTCAATGTGTCCCAGTCACTCTTTCTGATACAACGTGTCCCAGTATTTCTCTTTCTCTCTCAGATACATTGGGGGCATGCAAAGGGATATAGACAGGTTAAGTGAGTAAGAGTAAGGAAGTCTTGTTACAATTGTACAGGGCCTTGGTGAGACCACACCTGGAGTACTGGGCACAGTTTTGGTCTCCTTATCTAAGGAAGGATATACTTGCCTTGGAGGCGGTGCAACGAAGGTTCACTAGATTGATTCCTGGGATGAGAGGGCTGTCCTATGATGAGAGATTGTGTAGAATGGGTCTATACCCTCTGGAGTTTAGAAGAATGAGAGGTGATCTCATTGAAACATACAGGATTCTGAAGGGGATTGACAGGGTAGATGCTGAGAGGTTGTTTCCCCCTGGCTGGAGAGTTTAGAACTAGGGGGCATAGTCTCAGGATAAGGGGTCGGCCATTTAAGACTGAGATGAGGAGGAATTTCTTCACTCGGGGTTGTGAATCTTTGGAATTCTCTGCCCCAGAGGGCTGTGGATGCTGAATAGTTGAGTATATTCAAGGTGGAGATCAATAGGTTTTTGGACTCCAGGGGAATCAAGGGATATGGGGATCAGGTGGGAAAGTGGAGTTCAGGTCAAATATCAGCCATGACCTTATTGAATGGCAGAGCAGGCTCGAGGGGCCGTATGGCCTACTCCTGCTCCTAATTCTTATGTTCTTATATGACCAGCAGCAGCACCAGCACCAGCAGCCTGCTGGTCACAGACCTGTAGCTGCACAGGAGAGTGGGGAGCAGCAGAGAGGGGTGCAGCTCGCAGGAGGCACTACCCACGAAACAGCATTTGCAGGCAGAGGCTGAGTTTCCTTGGCATGTCAGAACAGCAGTGTGTCAGGAGGCTCAGGTTGTCGTGTCGGGTGGTAGCAGACACCTGTAGCCGGCTAGAAGAGGAGGAGGAAGATGAGGAGGAGGAAGATGAGGAGGAGGAAGGTGATGGTGGCAATGCACCCCAAGCAGCTCACCTTGCTGTCCCAGATACCAGGGATGCCTTTATTAATGCAAGGTTCACTTAGGTTGCACCAGCGGACCCATGTCACAAGCACACGAAATGGCCACTGTTCCCACCATCCCCAGCCACCCTCCCCTCTGCAATGTCACCAACACAAAGAGGTCCTGCAAACATCCAACCACCCCTTGCACATCTCCCCATTGGTCCACGTCAATTCATGTCCTCCCATTCATCATTCAACATGTTAAAAAGTGACTTGCCACCCAGCACCCAAGAATGGACAAGAAGGGGAAGTGGTGCAAAAAATACATTTTCAGTGACCTAACTAAAGAACAGAAACTTTACAACACAACATATCTTATACACCCATGTGCATACCTTTCTGCAACTACAAAGACTTACTCTTCCTTTTTGTACAACTCCTATGTGGTGCTGCCCCTGTGCCTTGAGCAGAGGTAGAGGCAGGTTGCGCACATCCCAGCTCTGACTGTTGAGAAGATGTTGGCCAACGTCCTCTGGGTTTTGGAGCCCATGAGGGCCCCGCCAAAGGCTGCTCCACCTGCACCTGTGCAGGGCAGAATTGGCCATCGGGACACGAGGCAGCATGTGGGGTACTGGGGGAGGAGGGGGAGGGGGTACTGGGGGAGGAGGGGGAGGGGGCATTGCGGGAGAAGTGGAAGCACTTTGAGTGGAGTCTTCACTTCAGTGTCCCCTTTCACCATCATCCCTTTCATGGCCCAGCCCCACTTCACTGCTACCACTCTGTTGGAGAGCAGCTTGGTGCAGGTCAGGGGGGCACTGCAAGGAGATCTCTGTCGCCCGCGATCTCTCTGCCCCCTCACTCCGAGCCCCGACCCCATTGTCCACAGCTGTGGCCTTCTACTACAGGCTTTCCTGCCGGCAGCCTGGCCGATTGAGTGGGCAGCGGGCAGCTCTGGACTCCCCCTGCGTGGACGTTAGAATTAATTTGCGGCGCTGAAGTTATCCATGGACCACGACCTTTGAATTTTAAGTCGGCCCCCGCCTGCTTTTAGCGGGAGCCTTGTCCATGACCTGAATCGCCACTATTAATATTAGCGCGGCTTGCGGGCCGGATCTCCATCCTGAACACTGCTCACATCCCAGCTCTCCATTCTGAACATTGCTCACATCCCCGCTCTCTCTCCACTCTGAACATTGCTCACATCCCCGCTCTCTCTCCATTCTGAACATTGCTCACATCCCCGCTCTCTCTCCATTCTGAACATTGCTCACATCCCCGCTCTCTCTCCATTCTGAACATTGCTCACATCCCCGCTCTCTCTCCATTCTGAACATTGCTCACATCCCCGCTCTCTCTCCACTCTGAACATTGCTCACATCCCCGCTCTCTCTCCATTCTGAACATTGCTCACATCCCCGCTCTCTCTCCATTCTGAACATTGCTCACATCCCCGCTCTCTCTCCATTCTGAACATTGCTCACATCCCCGCTCTCTCTCCATTCTGAACATTGCTCACATCCCAGCTCACTCTCCATTCTGAACATTGCTCACATCCCAGCTCTCTCTCCATTCTGGACATTGCTCACATCCCAGCTCTCTCTCCATTCTGAACATTGCTCACATCCCAGCTCACTCTCCATTCTGAACATTGCTCACATCCCCGCTCTCTCTCCATTCTGGACATTGCTCACATCCCAGCTCTCTCTCCATTCTGAACATTGCTCACATCCCCGCTCTCTCTCCACTCTGAACATTGCTCACATCCCCGCTCTCTCTCCATTCTGAACATTGCTCACATCCCCGCTCTCTCTCCATTCTGAACATTGCTCACATCCCAGCTCTCTCTCCATTCTGAACATTGCTCACATCCCAGCTCTCTCTCCATTCTGAACATTGCTCACATCCCCGCTCTCTCTCCATTCTGAACATTGCTCACATCCCAGCTCTCTCTCCATTCTGAACATTGCTCACATCCCAGCTCTCTCTCCATTCTGAACATTGCTCACATCCCCGCTCTCTCTCCATTCTGAACATTGCCCACATCCCCGCTCTCTCTCCACTCTGAACATTGCTCACATCCCCGCTCTCTCTCCATTCTGAACATTGCTCACATCCCCGCTCTCTCTCCATTCTGAACATTGCTCACATCCCCGCTCTCTCTCCATTCTGAACATTGCTCACATCCCCGCTCTCTCTCCATTCTGAACATTGCTCACATCCCCGCTCTGTCTCCATTCTGAACATTGCTCACATCCCCGCTCTCTCTCCATTCTGAACTTTGCTCACATCCCCGCTCTGTCTCCATTCTGAACATTGCTCACATCCCCGCTCTCTCTCCATTCTGAACATTGCTCACATCCCCGCTCTCTCTCCATTCTGAACATTGCTCACATCCCAGCTCTCTCTCCATTCTGAACATTGCTCACATCCCAGCTCTCTCTCCATTCTGAACATTACACACATCCCAGCTCTCTCTCCATTCTGAACATTGCTCACATCCCAGCTCTCTCTCCATTCTGAACATTGCTCACATCCCCGCTCTCTCTCCATTCTGAACATTGCTCACATCCCCGCTCTCTCTCCATTCTGAACATTGCTCACATCCCCGCTCTCTCTCCATTCTGAACATTGCTCACATCCCAGCTCTCTCTCCATTCTGAACATTGCTCACATCCCCGCTCTCTCTCCATTCTGAACATTGCTCACATCCCCGCTCTCTCTCCATTCTGAACATTTCTCACATCCCAGCTCTCTCTCCATTCTGAACATTGCTCACATCCCCGCTCTCTCTCCATTCTGAACATTGCTCACATCCCCGCTCTCTCTCCATTCTGAACATTGCTCACATCCCCGCTCTCTCTCCATTCTGAACATTGCTCACATCCCAGCTCTCTCTCCATTCTGAACATTGCTCACATCCCAGCTCTCTCTCCATTCTGAACATTGCTCACATCCCCGCTCTCTCTCCATTCTGAACATTGCTCACATCCCAGCTCTCTCTCCATTCTGAACATTAGAGTCATAGAGTTATACAGCACGGATAGAGGCCCTTCGGCCCATCGTGTCCGCGCCGGCCATCAAGCCCTGTCTAATCTAATCCCAAATTCCAGCATTTGGTCCGTAGCCTTGTATGCTATGGCATTTCAAGTGCTCATCCAAATGCTTCTTAAATGTTGTGAGGGTTCCAGCCTCCACAACCCTTTCAGGCCGTGAGTTTCAGACTCCAACCACCCTCTGGGTGAAAAAGTTCTTTCTCAAATCCCCTCTAAAACTCCCGCCCTTTACCTTGAATCTATGCCCCCTAGTTATTGACCCCTCTACTAAGGGAAAAAGCTCCTCAGTATCCATCCTATCTATGCCCCTCATAATTTTGTACACCTCAATCATGTCCCCCCTCAGCCTCCTCTGCTCCAAGGAAAACAAACCCAATCTGCCCAGTCTCTTGTCATAGCTGAAGCGCTCCAGCCCTGGTAACATCCTGGTGAATCTCCTCTGCACCCTCTCCAAAGCTATCACATCCTTCCTGTAGTGTGGCGACCAGAACTGCACACAGTATTCCAGCTGTGGCCTAACCAGTGTTTTACACAGCTCCATCATAACCTCCTTGCTCTTATATTCTATGCCTTGGCTAATGAAGGCAAGTATCCCATATGCCTTTTTTACCACCTTATCCACCTGTTCCGCCGCCTTCAGGGATCTGTGTACTTGCACACCCAGATCCCTCTGCCCCTCCGTCTTGCCTAGGGTCTTACCATTCATTGTGTATTCCCTCGCCTTGTTAGTCCCCCCAAAGTGCATCACCTCGCACTTTTCCGGGTTAAATTCCATTTGCCACTGTTCCGCCCATCTGACCAACCCATCTATATCGTCCTGCAGACTGAGACTACCCTCCTCGCTATTTACCACCCTACCAATTTTTGTATCATCCGCGAACTTACTGATCATACCTTTTACATTCATATCCAAGTCATTAATGTAGACCACAAACAGCAAGGGACCCAGCACCGATCCCTGTGGTACCCCACTGGCCACAGGCTTCCAGTCACAAAAACAACCTTCGACCATCACCCTCTGCCTTCTGCCACTAAGCCAGTTTTGTATCCAATGTGCCAAGGCACCCTGGATTCCATGGGCTCTTACCTTCTTGACCAGTCTCCTGTGCGGGACTTTATCGAAGGCCTTACTGAAATCCATGTATACCACATCCACTGCGTTACCCTCATCCACACACCTAGTCACCCCCTCAAAAAATTCAATCAAATTAGTCAGACATGATCTTCCCATGACAAAGCCATGTTGACTATCCCTGATTAATCCTTGCCTCTCCAAGTGGAGACTAATTTTGTCCCTCAGAATTTTTTCCAATAATTTTCCTACCACTGATGTTAGGCTCACTGGCCTGTAGTTCCCCGGTTTTTCCCTACTCCCCTTCTTGAATAATGGTACTACATTAGTGGTTCTCCAGTCCTCTGACACATCCCCTGTGGCCAGAGAGGTTCTGAATATATGTGTTAGAGCCCCCGCAATCTTTTCCTTTGCCTCATACAGCAGCCTGGGATACATTTCGTCCGGGCCTGGGGATTTATCCATTTTTAGGCCTGCTAAAACCGCCAATACCTCCTCCCTCTCGATGTCAATATGTTCGAGCATATCACAGTCCCCCCGCCCTATTTCTATGTCTACATCGTCCCTCTCCATAGTGAAAACAGATGCAAAAAATTCATTTAGAACCCCTCCTACATCTTCCGGCTCCACACACACATTGCCACTTTTGTCCCTAATGGGCCCTATTTTTTCCCTAGTTATCCTCTTACCCTTAATATACTTATAAAACATCTTAGGATTTTCCTTTATTTTGCTCGCCAGTGTTATTTCATGGCCCCTCCTTGATCTCCTAATTTCTTTTTTAAGTATCCCCCTGCACTTTTTGTACTCCTCTAGGGCTTCCTCCGTCTTTAGCCTTTTGTATCTGCCAAAAGCCCTCCTTTTTTTTCTAATCCATTCTCGTATATCCCCTGACATCCAAGGTTCCCTGTGGTTTTTGGAACCACCCTTGACCTTTACGGGAACATGTTGCCATTGTATGATCTCAATCTCCCTTCTGAAAGCCTCCCATTGCTCCGATGCGGATTTTCCTACAATTAGCTGATCCCAGTCCATTTTGGCCAGATCCTGCCTTATCCTATTAAAATCGGCCTTCCCCCAATTTAGAACCTTTATTTCTGGCCCATCCCTGTCTTTTTCCATGACCACCTTAAATCTCACCATATTATGGTCACTGTCACCAAAGTGCTCACCTACTAGCACTTCTTCCACTTGGCCGGCCACATTCCCTAGAATTAGGCCCAGTACCGCCCCCTCTCTTGTAGGACCTTCTACATGCTGGCTCAAAAAGCTCTCCTGGATGCACTTTAAGAATTCTACACCCTCTGTGCCTTTCACACTCTGACTATCCCAGTTAATATTGGGGAAGTTGAAATCCCCCCATTATTATTACCCTATTATTTGCACATTTCTCTGAGATTTGCCTACATATCTGTTCCTCTATCTCCCCCTGACTGTTTGGAGGCCTATAGTACACTCCCAGCAAAGTGCTTGCCCCCTTTTTGTTTTTAAGCTCCACCCATATGGCCTCATTAGAGGAACCTACTAATATGTTATCCCTCCTTACTGCAGTAATTGACTCCTTAATTAATATTGCGACACCCCCTCCTCTTATACCTCCCCCTCTGTCTCGCCTGAAGATTCTGTACCCCGGAATATTGAGCTGCCAGTCTTGCCCCTCCCTCAACCATGTCTCCGTGATAGCAACAATATCATACTCCCATGTGTTTATCAACACCTTCAGTTCATCCACCTTATTTGCAAGACTCCTTGCATTAAAATAGATGCCATCCAGCCTTGCCCTTGTATATTTGCCCTGTCTACCAAGCTGACTTGTTTTTTTCTCTATAATTGGCAGCACATCACCCCCTATTTCAGCTCCCCTCTGTATCCCATCCCCCTGCCAAGTTAGTTTAAACCCCCCCCAACAGTGCTAGCAAACCTCCCCGCAAGGATATTTGTCCCGCTCTGGTTCAGGTGCAACCCGTCCGACTTGTACAAGTCCCACCTTTCCCAGAAGCAGGCCCAGTGATCCAGGAAACTAAAACCCTCCCTCCTGCACCAACTCTTTAGCCATGCATTCATCTGTTCTATCCTCCTATTCCTATACTCACTAGCACGTGGCACTGGGAGTAATCCAGAGATTACAACCTTTGAGGTCCTGTTCTTTAATCTGCTACCTAGCTCCCTAAATTCTTGATGCAGGACCTCATCCCGCTCTCTCTCCATTCTGAACATTGCTCACATCCCAGCTCTCTCTCCATTCTGAACATTGCTCACATCCCCGCTCTCTCTCCATTCTGAACATTGCTCACATCCCCGCTCTCTCTCCATTCTGAACATTGCTCACATCCCCGCTCTCTTTCCATTCTGAACATTGCTCACATCCCAGCTCTCTCTCCATTCTGAACATTGCTCACATCCCCGCTCTCTCTCCATTCTGAACATTGCTCACATCCCAGCTCTCTCTCCATTCTGAACATTGCTCACATCCCAGCTCTCTCTCCATTCTGAACATTGTTCACATCCCAGCTCTCTCTCCATTCTGAACATTGCTCACATCCCAGCTCTCTCTCCATTCTGAACATTGCTCACATCCCAGCTCTCTCTCCATTCTGAACATTGCTCACATCCCAGCCCTCTCTCCATTCTGAACATTGCTCACATCCCAGCTCTCTCTCCATTCTGAACATTGCTCACATCCCAGCTCTCTCTCCATTCTGAACATTGCTCACATCCCAGCTCCCTCTCCATTCTGAACATTGCTCACATCCCAGCTCTCTCTCCATTCTGAACATTGCTCACATCCCCGCTCTCTCTCCATTCTGAACATTGCTCACATCCCAGCTCTCTCTCCATTCTGAACATTGCTCACATCCCAGCTCTCTCTCCATTCTGAACATTGCTCACATCCCAGCTCCCTCTCCATTCTGAACATTGCTCACATCCCAGCTCTCTCTCCATTCTGAACATTGCTCACATCCCAGCTCTCTCTCCATTCTGAACATTGCTCACATCCCAGCTCTCTCTCCATTCTGAACATTGCTCACATCCCCGCTCTCTCTCCATTCTGAACATTGCTCACATCCCCGCTCTCTCTCCATTCTGAACATTGCTCACATCCCCGCTCTCTCTCCATTCTGAACATTGCTCACATCCCAGCTCTCTCTCCATTCTGAACATTGCTCACATCCCAGCTCTCTCTCCATTCTGAACATTGCTCACATCCCAACTCTGACTGTTGAGAAGATGTTGGCCAACGTCCTCTGGGTTTTGGAGCCCATGAGGGCCCCGCCAAAGGCTGCTCCACCTGCATCTCTGCAGGGCAGAATTGGCCATCGGGACACGAGGCAGCATGTGGGGTACTGGGGGAGGAGGAGGGGGAGGGGGTACTGGGGGAGGAGGGGGAGGGGGCATTGCGGGAGAAGTGGAAGCACTTTGAGTGGAGTCTTCACTTCAGTGTCCCCTTTCACCATCATCCCTTTCATGGCCCAGCCCCACTTCACTGCTACCACTCTGTTGGAGAGCAGCTTGGTGCAGGTCAGGGGGGCACTGCAAGGAGATCTCTGTCGCCCGCGATCTCTCTGCCCCCTCACTCCGAGCCCCCACCCCATTGTCCACAGCTGTGGCCTTCTACGATAGGCTTTCCTGCCGGCAGCCTGGCCGATTGAGTGGGCAGCGGGCAGCTCTGGACTCCCCCTGCGTGGACGTTAGAATTAATTTGCTGCGCTGAAGTTATCACAGAATCACAGAATCACAGAAATCCCACAGTGCAGATAGAGGCCACGTCGGCCCATCGAGCCTGCACCGACACATATCCCATCCGATACCCGTAACCCCTACACCAACATCCATGGACCACGACCTTTGAATTTTAAGTCGGGCCCCTCCTGCTTTTAGCGGGAGCCTTGTCCATGACCTGAATCGCCACTATTAATATTCGCGCGGCTTGCGGGCCGGATCTCCATCCTGAACACTGCTCACATCCCAGCTCTCTCTCCATTCTGAACATTGCTCACATCCCAGCTCTCTCTCCATTCTGAACATTGCTCACATCCCCGCTCTCTCTCCATTCTGAACATTGCTCACATCCCAGCTCTCTCTCCATTCTGAACATTGCTCACATCCCAGCTCTCTCTCCATTCTGAACATTGCTCACATCCCCGCTCTCTCTCCATTCTGAACATTGCTCACATCCCCGCTCTCTCTCCATTCTGAACATTGCTCACATCCCAGCTCTCTCTCCATTCTGAACATTGCTCACATCCCAGCTCTCTCTCCATTCTGAACATTGCTCACATCCCAGCTCTCTCTCCATTCTGAACATTGCTCACATCCCCGCTCTCTCTCCATTCTGAACACTGCTCACATCCCAGCTCTCTCTCCATTCTGAACATTGCTCACATCCCAGCTCTCTCTCCATTCTGAACATTGCTCACATCCCAGCTCTCTCTCCATTCTGAACATTGCTCACATCCCCGCTCTCTCTCCATTCAGAACATTGCTCACATCCCCGCTCTGTCTCCATTCTGAACATTGCTCACATCCCCGCTCTCTCTCCATTCTGAACATTGCTCACATCCCCGCTCTGTCTCCATTCTGAACATTGCTCACATCCCCGCTCTCTCTCCATTCTGAACATTGCTCACATCCCAGCTCTCTCTCCATTCTGAACATTGCTCACATCCCCGCTCTCTCTCCATTCTGAACATTGCTCACATCCCAGCTCTCTCTCCATTCTGAACATTGCTCACATCCCCGCTCTCTCTCCATTCTGAACATTGCTCACATCCCAGCTCTCTCTCCATTCTGAACATTGCTCACATCCCCGCTCTCTCTCCATTCTGAACATTGCTCACATCCCAGCTCACTCTCCATTCTGAACATTGCTCACATCCCAGCTCACTCTCCATTCTGAACATTGCTCACATCCCCGCTCTCTCTCCATTCTGAACATTGCTCACATCCCCGCTCTCTCTCCATTCTGAACATTACACACATCCCAGCTCTCTCTCCATTCTGAACATTGCTCACATCCCCGCTCTCTCTCCATTCTGAACATTGCTCACATCCCTGCTCTCTCTCCATTCTGAACATTGCTCACATCCCCGCTCTCTCTCCATTCTGAACATTGCTCACATCCCAGCTCTCTCTCCATTCTGAACATTACACACATCCCCGCTCTCTCTCCATTCTGAACATTGCTCACATCCCCGCTCTCTCTCCATTCTGAACATTGCTCACATCCCCGCTCTCTCTCCATTCTGAACATTGCTCACATCCCTGCTCTCTCTCCATTCTGAACATTGCTCACATCCCCGCTCTCACTCCATTCTGAACATTGCTCACATCCCAGCTCTCTCTCCATTCTCAACATTGCTCACATCCCCGCTCTCTCTCCATTCTGAACATTGCTCACATCCCCGCTCTCTCTCCATTCTGAACATTGCTCACATCCCAGCTCTCTCTCCATTCTGAACATTGCTCACATCCCCGCTCTCTCTCCATTCTGAACATTGCTCACATCCCAGCTCTCTCTCCATTCTGAACATTGCTCACATCCCAGCTCTCTCTCCATTCTGAACATTGCTCACATCACCGCTCTCTCTCCATTCTGAACATTGCTCACATCCCCGCTCTCTCTCCATTCTGAACATTGCTCACATCCCAGCTCTCTCTCCATTCTGAACATTGCTCACATCCCCGCTCTCTCTCCATTCTGAACATTGCTCACATCCCAGCTCACTCTCCATTCTGAACATTGCTCACATCCCAGCTCACTCGCCATTCTGAACATTGCTCACATCCCAGCTCTCTCACCATTCTGAACATTGCTCACATCCCAGCTCTCTCACCATTCTGAACATTGCTCACATCCCAGCTCTCTCACCATTCTGAACATTGCTCACATCCCCGCTCTCTCACCATTCTGAACATTGCTCACATCCCCGCTCTCTCTCCATTCTGAACATTGCTCACATCCCCGCTCTCTCTCCATTCTGAACATTACACACATCCCAGCTCTCTCTCCATTCTGAACATTGCTCACATCCCCGCTCTCTCTCCATTCTGAACATTGCTCACATCCCCGCTCTCTCTCCATTCTGAACATTGCTCACATCCCCGCTCTCTCTCCATTCTGAACATTGCTCACATCCCCGCTCTCTCTCCATTCTGAACATTGCTCACATCCCAGCTCTCTCTCCATTCTGAACATTGCTCACATCCCCGCTCTCTCTCCATTCTGAACATTGCTCACATCCCCGCTCTCTCTCCATTCTGAACATTGCTCACATCCCCGCTCTCTCTCCATTCTGAACATTGCTCACATCCCTGCTCTCTCTCCATTCTGAACATTGCTCACATCCCCGCTCTCACTCCATTCTGAACATTGCTCACATCCCAGCTCTCTCTCCATTCTGAACATTGCTCACATCCCCGCTCTCTCTCCATTCTGAACATTGCTCACATCCCCGCTCTCTCTCCATTCTGAACATTGCTCACATCCCCGCTCTCTCTCCATTCTGAACATTGCTCACATCCCAGCTCTCTCTCCATTCTGAACATTGCTCACATCCCAGCTCTCTCTCCATTCTGAACATTGCTCACATCCCCGCTCTCTCTCCATTCTGAACATTGCTCACATCCCAGCTCTCTCTCCATTCTGAACATTGCTCACATCCCAGCTCACTCTCCATTCTGAACATTGCTCACATCCCCGCTCTCTCTCCATTCTGAACATTGCTCACATCCCCGCTCTCTCTCCATTCTGAACATTGCTCACATCCCAGCTCTCTCTCCACTCTGAACATTGCTCACATCCCCGCTCTCTCTCCATTCTGAACATTGCTCACATCCCCGCTCTCTCTCCATTCTGAACATTGCTCACATCCCAGCTCTCTCACCATTCTGAACATTGCTCACATCCCCGCTCTCTCACCATTCTGAACATTGCTCACATCCCCGCTCTCTCTCCATTCTGAACATTGCTCACATCCCCGCTCTCTCTCCATTCTGAACATTACACACATCCCAGCTCTCTCTCCATTCTGAACATTGCTCACATCCCCGCTCTCTCTCCATTCTGAACATTGCTCACATCCCCGCTCTCTCTCCATTCTGAACATTGCTCACATCCCCGCTCTCTCTCCATTCTGAACATTGCTCACATCCCCGCTCTCTCTCCATTCTGAACATTGCTCACATCCCAGCTCTCTCTCCATTCTGAACATTGCTCACATCCCCGCTCTCTCTCCATTCTGAACATTGCTCACATCCCCGCTCTCTCTCCATTCTGAACATTGCTCACATCCCCGCTCTCTCTCCATTCTGAACATTGCTCACATCCCTGCTCTCTCTCCATTCTGAACATTGCTCACATCCCCGCTCTCACTCCATTCTGAACATTGCTCACATCCCAGCTCTCTCTCCATTCTGAACATTGCTCACATCCCCGCTCTCTCTCCATTCTGAACATTGCTCACATCCCCGCTCTCTCTCCATTCTGAACATTGCTCACATCCCCGCTCTCTCTCCATTCTGAACATTGCTCACATCCCAGCTCTCTCTCCATTCTGAACATTGCTCACATCCCAGCTCTCTCTCCATTCTGAACATTGCTCACATCCCCGCTCTCTCTCCATTCTGAACATTGCTCACATCCCAGCTCTCTCTCCATTCTGAACATTGCTCACATCCCAGCTCACTCTCCATTCTGAACATTGCTCACATCCCCGCTCTCTCTCCATTCTGAACATTGCTCACATCCCCGCTCTCTCTCCATTCTGAACATTGCTCACATCCCAGCTCTCTCTCCACTCTGAACATTGCTCACATCCCCGCTCTCTCTCCATTCTGAACATTGCTCACATCCCAGCTCTCTCTCCATTCTGAACATTGCTCACATCCCAGCTCTCTCTCCATTCTGAACATTGCTCACATCCCCGCTCTCTCTCCATTCTGAAGATTGCTCACATCCCAGCTCACTCTCCATTCTGAACATTGCTCACATCCCAGCTCTCTCTCCATTCTGAACATTGCTCACATCCCCGCTCTCTCTCCATTCTGAACATTATTCACATCCCAGCTCTCTCTCCATTCTGAACATTGCTCACATCCCCGCTCTCTCTCCATTCTGAACATTGCTCACATCCCAGCTCTCTCACCATTCTGAACATTGCTCACATCCCAGCTCTCTCTCCATTCTGAACATTGCTCACATCCCCGCTCTCTCTCCATTCTGAACATTGCTCACGTCCCAGCTCTCTCTCCATTCTGAACATTGCTCACATCCCAGCTCTCTCACCATTCTGAACATTGCTCACATCCCAGCTCACTCTCCATTCTGAACATTGCTCACATCCCAGCTCTCTCACCATTCTGAACATTGCTCACATCCCAGCTCTCTCTCCATTCTGAACATTGCTCACATCCCCGCTCTCTCTCCATTCTGAACATTGCTCACATCCCAGCTCTCTCTCCATTCTGAACATTGCTCACATCCCAGCTCTCTCACCATTCTGAACATTGCTCACATCCCCGCTCTCTCTCCATTCTGAACATTGCTCACATCCCCGCTCTCTCTCCATTCTGAACATTGCTCACATCCCAGCTCTCTCTCCATTCTGAACATTGCTCACAGCCCCGCTCTCTCTCCATTCTGAACATTGCTCACATCCCCGCTCTCTCTCCATTCTGAACATTGCTCACATCCCCGCTCTCTCACCATTCTGAACATTGCTCACATCCCAGCTCTCTCTCCATTCTGAACATTGCTCACATCCCCGCTCTCTCTCCATTCTGAACATTGCTCACATCCCCGCTCACTCTCCATTCTGAACATTGCTCACATCCCAGCTCTCTCTCCATTCTGAACATTGCTCACATCCCCGCTCTCTCTCCATTCTGAACATTGCTCACATCCCCGCTCACTCTCCATTCTGAACATTGCTCACATCCCAGCTCTCTCTCCATTCTGAACATTGCTCACATCCCCGCTCTCTCTCCATTCTGAACATTGCTCACATCCCCGCTCTCTCGCCATTCTGAACATTGCTCACATCCCAGCTCTCTCACCATTCTGAACATTGCTCACATCCCAGCTCTCTCTCCATTCTGAACATTGCTCACATCCCAGCTCTCTCTCCATTCTGAACATTGCTCACATCCCAGCTCTCTCTCCATTCTGAACATTGCTCACATCCCAGCTCTCTCCATTCAGAACATTGCTCACATCCCTGCTCTCTCTCCATTCTGAACATTGCTCACATCCCAGCTCTCTCTCCATTCTGAACATTGCTCACATCCCAGCTCTCTCTCCATTCTGAACATTGCTCACATCCCAGCTCTCTCTCCATTCTGAACATTGCTCACATCCCAGCTCTCTCCATTCTGAACATTGCTCACATCCCTGCTCTCTCTCCATTCTGAACATTGCTCACATCCCCGCTCTCTCTGCATTCTGAACATTGCTCACATCCCAGCTCTCTCTCCATTCTGAACATTGCTCACATCCCAGCTCTCTCTCCATTCTGAACATTGCTCACATCCCCGCTCTCTCTCCATTCTGAACATTGCTCACATCCCCGCTCTCTCTCCATTCTGAACATTGCTCACATCCCCGCTCTCTCTCCATTCTGAACATTGCTCACATCCCCGCTCTCTCTCCATTCTGAACATTGCTCACATCCCCGCTCTCTCTCCATTCTGAACATTGCTCACATCCCCGCTCACTCTCCATTCTGAACATTGCTCACATCCCAGCTCTCTCTCCATTCGGAACATTGCTCACATCCCCGCTCTCTCTCCATTCGGAACATTGCTCACATCCCTGCTCTCTCTCCATTCTGAACATTGCTCACATCCCCGCTCTCTCTCCATTCTGAACGTTGCTCACATCCCCGCTCTCTCTCCATTCTGAACATTGCTCACATCCCCGCTCTCTCTCCATTCTGAACATTGCTCACATCCCAGCTCTCGCTCCATTCTGAACATTGCTCACATCCCAGCTCTCTCTCCATTCTGAACGTTGCTCACATCCCCGCTCTCTCTCCATTCTGAACATTGCTCACATCCCAGCTCTCTCTCCATTCTGAACGTTGCTCACATCCCCGCTCTCTCTCCATTCTGAACGTTGCTCACATCCCCGCTCTCTCTCCATTCTGAACGTTGCTCACATCCCCGCTCTCTCTCCATTCTGAACATTGCTCACATCCCCGCTCTCTGTCCATTCTGAACATTGCTCACATCCCCGCTCTCTCTCCATTATGAACATTGCTCACATCCCCGCTCTCTCTCCATTCTGAACATTGCTCACATCCCCGCTCTCTCTCCATTATGAACATTGCTCACATCCCCGCTCTCTCTCCATTCTGAACATTGCTCACATCCCCGCTCTCTCTCCATTCTGAACATTGCTCACATCCCCGCTCTCTCTCCATTCTGAACATTGCTCACATCCCCGCTCTCTCTCCATTCTGAACATTGCTCACATCCCCGCTCTCTCTCCATTCTGAACATTGCTCACATCCCCGCTCTCTCTCCATTCTGAACATTGCTCACATCCCCGCTCTCTCTCCATTCTGAACATTGCTCACATCCCAGCTCTCTCTCCATTCTGAACATTGCACACATCCCCGCTCTCTCTCCATTCTGAACATTGCTCACATCCCCGCTCTCTCTCCATTCTGAACATTGCTCACATCCCAGCTCTCTCTCCATTCTGAACATTGCTCACATCCCTGCTCACTCTCCATTCTGAACATTGCTCACATCCCAGCTCTCTCTCCATTCTGAACATTGCTCACATCCCAGCTCTCTCTCCATTCTGAACATTGCTCACATCCCCGCTCTCTCTCCATTCTGAACATTGCTCACATCCCCGCTCTCTCTCCATTCTGAACATTGCTCACATCCCAGCTCTCTCTCCATTCTGAACATTGCTCACATCCCAGCTCTCTCTCCATTCTGAACATTGCTCACATCCCAGCTCTCTCTCCATTCTGAACATTGCTCACATCCCAGCTCTCTCTCCATTCTGAACATTGCTCACATCCCCGCTCACTCTCCATTCTGAACATTGCTCACATCCCCGCTCTCTCTCCATTCTGAACATTGCTCACATCCCAGCTCTCTCTCCATTCTGAACATTGCTCACATCCCAGCTCTCTCTCCATTCTGAACATTGCTCACATCCCCGCTCTCTCTCCTTTCTGAACATTGCTCACATCCCAGCTCTCTCTCCATTCTGAACATTGCTCACATCCCAGCTCTCTCTCCATTCTGAACATTGCTCACATCCCAGCTCTCTCTCCATTCTGGACATTGCTCACATCCCAGCTCTCTCTCCATTCTGAACATTGCTCACATCCCCGCTCTCTCTCCATTCTGAACATTGCTCACATCCCAGCTCTCTCTCCATTCTGAACATTGCTCACATCCCCGCTCTCTCTCCATTCTGAACATTGCTCACATCCCCGCTCTCTCTCCATTCTGAACATTGCTCACATCCCCGCTCTCTCTCCATTCTGAACATTGCTCACATCCCAGCTCTCTCTCCATTCTGAACATTGCTCACATCCCCGCTCTCTCTCCATTCTGAACATTGCTCACATCCCCGCTCTCTCTCCATTCTGAACATTGCTCACATCCCCGCTCTCTCTCCATTCTGAACATTGCTCACATCCCAGCTCTCTCTCCATTCTGAACATTGCTCACATCCCCGCTCTCTCTCCATTCTGAACATTGCTCACATCCCCGCTCTCTCTCCATTCTGAACATTGCTCACATCCCCGCTCTCTCTCCATTCTGAACATTGCTCACCTCCCAGCTATCTCTCCATTCTGAACATTGCTCACATCCCAGCTCTCTCTCCATTCTGAACATTGCTCACATCCCAGCTCTCTCTCCATTCTGAACATTGCTCACATCCCAGCTCTCTCTCCATTCTGAACATTGCTCACATCCCAGCTCTCTCTCCATTCTGAACATTGCTCTCATCCCCGCTCTCTCTCCATTCTGAACATTGCTCACATCCCAGCTCTCTCTCCATTCTGAACATTGCTCACATCCCCGCTCTCTCTCCATTCTGAACATTGCTCACATCCCAGGTCTCTCTCCATTCTGAACATTGCTCACATCCCAGCTCTCTCTCCATTCTGAACATTGCTCACATCCCAGCTCTCTCTCCATTCTGAACATTGCTCACATCCCCGCTCTGTCTCCATTCTGAACATTGCTCACATCCCAGCTCTCTCTCCATTCTGAACATTGCTCACATCCCCGCTCTGTCTCCATTCTGAACATTGCTCACATCCCCGCTCTCTCTCCATTCTGAACATTGCTCACATCCCAGGTCTCTCTCCATTCTGAACATTGCTCACATCCCAGCTCTCTCTCCATTCTGAACATTGCTCACATCCCAGCTCTCTCTCCATTCTGAACATTGCTCACATCCCCGCTCTCTCTCCATTCTGAACATTGCTCACATCCCAGCTCTCTCTCCATTCTGAACATTGCTCACATCCCCGCTCTCTCTCCATTCTGAACATTGCTCACATCCCAGCTCTCTCTCCATTCTGAACATTGCTCACATCCCCGCTCTCTCTCCATTCTGAACATTGCTCACATCCCCGCTCTCTCTCCATCCTGAACATTGCTCACATCCCCGCTCTCTCGCCATTCTGAACATTGCTCACATCCCAGCTCTCTCTCCATTCTGAACATTGCACACATCCCAGCTCTCTCTCCATTCTGAACATTGCTCACATCCCCGCTCTCTCTCCATTCTGAACATTGCTCACATCCCCGCTCTCTCTCCATTCTGAACATTGCTCACATCCCCGCTCTCTCTCCATTCTGAACATTGCTCACATCCCCGCTCTCTCTCCATTCTGAACATTGCTAACATCCCAGCTCTCTCTCCATTCTGAACATTGCTCACATCCCAGCTCTCTCCATTCTGAACATTGCTCACATCCCCGCTCTCTCTCCATTGTGAACATTGCTCACATCCCCGCTCTCTCTCCATTCTGAACATTGCTCACATCCCAGCTCTCTCTCCATTCTGAACATTGCTCACATCCCAGCTCTCTCTCCATTCTGAACATTGCTCACATCCCCGCTCTCTCTCCATTCTGAACATCGCTCACATCCCAGCTCACTCTCCATTCTGAACATTGCTCACATCCCAGCTCTCTCTCCATTCTGAACATTGCTCACATCCCAGCTCTCTCTCCATTCTGAACATTGCTCACATCCCCGCTCTGTCTCCATTCTGAACATTGCTCACATCCCAGCTCTCTCTCCATTCTGAACATTGCTCACATCCCCGCTCTGTCTCCATTCTGAACATTGCTCACATCCCCGCTCTCTCTCCATTCTGAACATTGCTCACATCCCCGCTCTCTCTCCATTCTGAACATTGCTCACATCCCAGCTCTCTCTCCATTCTGAACATTGCTCACATCCCCGCTGTCTCTCCATTCTGAACATTGCTCACATCCCCGCTCACTCTCCATTCTGAACATTGCTCACATCCCAGCTCTCTCTCTATTCTGAACATTGCTCACATCCCCGCTGTCTCTCCATTCTGAACATTGCTCACATCCCCGCTCTCTCTCCATTCTGAACATTGCTCACATCCCCGCTCTCTCTCCATTCTGAACATTGCTCACATCCCCGCTCTCTCTCCATTCTGAACATTGCTCACATCCCCGCTCTCTCTCCATTCTGAACATTGCTCACATCCCAGCTCACTCTCCATTCTGAACATTGCTCACATCCCCGCTCACTCTCCATTCTGAACATTGCTCACATCCCCGCTCTCTCTCCATTCTGAACATTGCTCACATCCCCGCTCTCTCTCCATTCTGAACATTGCTCACATCCCAGCTCACTCTCCATTCTGAACATTGCTCACATCCCCGCTCTCTCTCCATTCTGAACATTGCTCACATCCCAGCTCTCTCTCCATTCTGAACATTGCTCACATCCCAGCTCACTCTCCATTCTGAACATTGCTCACATCCCCGCTCTCTCTCCATTCTGAACATTGCTCACATCCCCGCTCTCACTCCATTCTGAACATTGCTCACATCCCAGCTCTCTCTCCATTCTGAACATTGCTCACATCCCCGCTCTCTCTCCATTCTGAACATTGCTCACCTCCCAGCTCTCTCTCCATTCTGAACATTGCTCACATCCCCGCTCTCTCTCCATTCTGAACATTGCTCACATCCCCGCTCTCTCTCCATTCTGAACATTGCTCACATCCCCGCTCTCTCTCCATTCTGAACACTGCTCACATCCCCGCTCTCTCTCCATTCTGAACATTGCTCACATCCCAGCTCTCTCTCTCCATTCTGAACATTGCTCACATCCCCGCTCTCTCTCCATTCTGAACATTGCTCACATCCCAGCTCTCTCACCATTCTGAACATTGCTCACATCCCCGCTCTCTCTCCATTCTGAACATTGCTCACATCTCCGCTCTCTCTCCATTCTGAACATTGCTCACATCCCAGCTCTCTCTCCATTCTGAACATTGCTCACATCCCTGCTCTCTCTCCATTCTGAACATTGCTCACATCCCCGCTCTCTCTCCATTCTGAACATTGCTCACATCCCCGCTCTCTCTCCATTCTGAACATTGCTCACATCCCCGCTCTCTCTCCATTCTGAACATTGCTCACATCCCCGCTCTCTCTCCATTCTGAACATTGCTCACATCCCCGCTCTCTCTCCATTCTGAACATTGCTCACATCCCAGCTCTCTCTCCATTCTGAACATTGCTCACATCCCCGCTCTCTCTCCATTCTGAACACTGCTCACATCCCCGCTCTCTCTCCATTCTGAACATTGCTCACATCCCCGCTCTCTCTCCATTCTGAACATTGCTCACATCCCAGCTCTCTCTCTCCATTCTGAACATTGCTCACATCCCCGCTCTCTCTCCATTCTGAACACTGCTCACATCCCAGCTCTCTCTCCATTCTGAACATTGCTCACATCCCCGCTCTCTCTCCATTCTGAACATTGCTCACATCCCAGCTCACTCTCCATTCTGAACATTGCTCACATCCCAGCTCTCTCTCCATTCTGAACATTGCTCACATCCCCGCTCTCTTTCCATTCTGAACATTGCTCACATCCCAGCTCTCTCTCCATTCTGAACATTGCTCACATCCCAGCTCTCTCTCCATTCTGAACATTGCTCACATCCCCGCTCTCTCTCCATTCTGAACATTGCTCACATCCCCGCTCTCTCTCCATTCTGAACATTGCTCACATCCCCGCTCTCTCTCCATTCTGAACATTGCTCACATCCCCGCTCTCTCTCCATTCTGAACATTGCTCACATCCCAGCTCTCTCTCCATTCTGAACATTGCTCACATCCCCGCTCTCTCTCCATTCTGAACATTGCTCACATCCCCGCTCTCTCTCCATTCTGAACATTGCTCACATCCCAGCTCTCTCTCCATTCTGAACATTGCTCACATCCCTGCTCACTCTCCATTCTGAACATTGCTCACATCCCAGCTCTCTCTCCATTCTGAACATTGCTCACATCCCCGCTCTCTCTCCATTCTGAACATTGCTCACATCCCCGCTCTCTCTCCATTCTGAACATTGCTCACATCCCAGCTCTCTCTCCATTCTGAACATTGCTCACATCCCTGCTCACTCTCCATTCTGAACATTGCTCACATCCCAGCTCTCTCACCATTCTGAACATTGCTCACATCCCAGCTCTCTCTCCATTCTGAACATTGCTCACATCCCAGCTCTCTCTCCATTCTGAACATTGCTCACATCCCAGCTCTCTCTCCATTCTGAACATTGCTCACATCCCCGCTCTCTCTCCATTCTGAACATTGCTCACATCCCCGCTCTCTCTCCATTCTGAACATTGCTCACATCCCAGCTCTCTCACCATTCTGAACATTGCTCACATCCCCGCTCTCTCTCCATTCTGAACATTGCTCACATCCCCGCTCTCTCTCCATTCTGAACATTGCTCACATCCCAGCTCTCTCTCCATTCTGAACATTGCTCACATCCCCGCTCTCTCTCCATTCTGAACATTGCTCACATCCCGCTCACTCTCCATTCTGACATTGCTCACATCCCCGCTCTCTCTCCATTCTGAACATTGCTCACATCCCAGCTCTGTCTCCATTCTGAACATTGCTCACATCCCCCGCTCTCTCTCCATTCTGAACATTGCTCACATCCCCGCTCTCTCTCCATTCTGAACATTGCTCACATCCCAGCTCTCTCTCCATTCTGAACATTGCTCACATCCCAGCTCTCTCTCCATCTGAACATTGCTCACATCCCAGCTCTCTCTCCATTCTGAACATTGCTCACATCCCAGCTCTCTCTCCATTCTGAACATTGCTCACATCCCCGCTCTCTCTCCATTCTGAACATTGCTCACATCCCAGCTCTCTCTCCATTCTGAGCATTGTAACCACTTGCCCGACCCTTTCCTGCCCGTGGGTGGCGGGGTTAATGTTGAGTCCCAGTCTGTCGCTCCGATTGCTGTCCCAGTGTCTCTTCCTGTTGTGTGTTTCAGTGAGCCCTCGCCTTCTCTCTGTGCCAGCCCAGCCCCAGCCCCAGTCCCAGCCCCAGTACCTGCTCCAGTCACCAGCTCGCTCGCTCTGTCTCCCCGGTGTCCCCCTCTGCTCCTGGTTTCCATCCACTCTGTGTCCAAGGGGTTGTCGCTCTTGTTTTCTTTATATCCTGATTGTTCACTCATTCGGCTGCTTGCTTGGTCACTCTCGCCAATGTTCTGGTTGCTCTCTCTCCTCCATCTCCCCCAGTTGCCACTCCTGTCTATCTCTCTCCTTCCCCCTGTCCCCCCCCCCCCAACTCCCCCACCCTCTCTCTGTGTCTCTCCGGCCCTCTCTCTCTCTATCTCTCGGTCGCTCCCTCTCCCTCTCCCTCTCTCTCTCAATCTCTCCCTCTCTCTCTTTCACTCTCTCTCTCTCACTGCCAGTCTATCCCTCGCCCTCTCTCTCTTTCCCAGACTCTCGCTCTCTCCCTCTCTCTGTCAATCGCTCTGTCTTTTCCCCATCTCTTTCTCTCTTTCCCCCGTCTGTCTCTCTTCCCCTCTCTGTCCCTCCCTCTCGCTGTCTCTCTCTCTCTCTCTCTCTCTCTCTCTCTCCCTCACTGTCTTCCTCTATTCACCCTCTCTATTTCCCTTTCTCTCTGTCTCTGCTGACTTTCAGCAGGCTCAGCGCGAACCCTCCCCGCCCGTCACCAGGCAACCGCCAAAACAAGCAGCGCTCTCCTGGGAACCGAGGGAGTGGTGGAACTCCGACAGAGATCACCCAGGGCAGGGATATATAGAGATCACCCAGGGCAGGGATATATAGAGAACACCCAGGGCAGGGATATATAGAGATCACCCAGGGCAGGGATATATAGAGAAACACCCAGGGCAGGGATATATAGAGAACACCAGGCAGGGATATATAGAGATCACCCAGGGCAGGGATATATAGAGAACACCAGGCAGAGATATATAGAGAACACCCAGGGCAGGGATATATAGAGAGCACCCAGGGCAGGGATATATAGAGAGCACCCAGGGCAGGGATATATAGAGAACACCCAGGGCAGGGATATATAGAGATCACCCAGGGCAGGGATATATAGAGAACACCCAGGGCAGGGATATATAGAGAGCACCCAGGGCAGGGATATATAGAGAGCACCCAGGGCAGGGATATATAGAGAACACCCAGGGCAGGGATATATAGAGATCACCCAGGGCAGGGATATATAGAGATCACCCAGGACAGGGATATATAGAGATCACCCAGGGCAGGGATATATAGAGATCACCCAGGGCAGGGATATATAGAGATCACCCAGGGCAGGGATATATAGAGAGCACCCAGGGCAGGGATATATAGAGAACACCCAGGGCAAGGGATATATAGAGAACACCCAGGGCAGGGATATATAGAGAGCACCCAGGGCAGGGATATATAGAGAGCACCAGGGCAGGGATATATAGAGAACACCCAGGGCAGGGATATATAGAGATCACCCAGGGCAGGGATATATAGAGAACACCCAGGGCAGGGATATATAGAGAGCACCCAGGGCAGGGATATATAGAGAGCACCCAGGGCAGGGATATATAGAGAACACCCAGGGCAGGGATATATAGAGATCACCCAGGGCAGGGATATATAGAGATCACCCAGGACAGGGATATATAGAGATCACCCAGGGCAGGGATATATAGAGATCACCCAGGCAGGGATATATAGAGATCACCCAGGGCAGGGATATATAGAGAGCACCCAGGGCAGGGATATATAGAGAACACCCAGGGCAGGGATATATAGAGAGCACCCAGGGCAGGGATATATAGAGATCACCCAGGGCAGGGATATATAGAGAACACCCAGGGCAGGGATATATAGAGATCACCCAGGGCAGGGATATATAGAGAACACCCAGGCAGGGATATATAGAGATCACCCAGGGCAGGATATATAGAGAACACCCAGGGCAGGGATATATAGAGAACACCCCAGGGACAGGGATATATAGAGAGCACCCAGGGCAGGGATATATAGAGAGCACCCAGGGCAGGGATATATAGAGAACACCCAGGGCAGGGATATATAGAGATCACCCAGGGCAGGGATATATAGAGAACACCCAGGGCAGGGATATATAGAGAGCACCCAGGGCAGGGATATATAGAGAGCACCCAGGGCAGGGATATATAGAGAACACCCAGGGCAGGGATATATAGAGATCACCCAGGGCAGGGATATATAGAGATCACCCAGGACAGGGATATATAGAGATCACCCAGGGCAGGGATATATAGAGATCACCCAGGGCAGGGATATATAGAGATCACCCAGGGCAGGGATATATAGAGAGCACCCAGGGCAGGGATATATAGAGAACACCCAGGGCAGGGATATATAGAGAGCACCCAGGGCAGGGATATATAGAGATCACCCAGGGCAGGGATATATAGAGAACACCCAGGGCAGGGATATATAGAGAACACCCCAGGGCAGGGATATATAGAGATCACCCAGGGCAGGGATATATAGAGAGCACCCAGGGCAGGGATATATAGAGAGCACCCAGGGCAGGGATATATAGAGAGCACCCAGGACAGGGATATATAGAGATCACCCAGGGCAGGGATATATAGAGAGCACCCAGGACAGGGATATATAGAGAACACCCAGGGCAGGGATATATAGAGATCACCCAGGCAGGGATATATAGAGATCACCCAGGGCAGGGATATATAGAGATCACCCAGGGCAGGGATATATAGAGAGCACCCAGGGCAGGGATATATAGAGAACACCCAGGGCAGGGATATATAGAGAGCACCCAGGGCAGGGATATATAGAGATCACCCAGGGCAGGGATATATAGAGAGCACCCAGGGCAGAGATATATAGAGAGCACCCAGGGCAGGGATATATAGAGATCACCCAGGGCAGGGATATATAGAGAACACCCAGGGCAGGGATATATAGAGAACACCCAGGGCAGGGATATATAGAGATCACCCCAGGGCAGAGATATATAGAGAACACCCAGGGCAGGGATATATAGAGATCACCCCAGGGACAGGGATATATAGAGAACACCCAGGGCAGGGATATATAGAGAACACCCAGGGCAGGATATATAGAGATCACCCAGGGCAGGAGATATATAGAGATCACCAGGGCAGGGATATATAGAGATCACCCAGGGCAGGGATATATAGAGATCACCCAGGGCAGGGATATATAGAGAGCACCCAGGGCAGGGATATATAGAGAGCACCCAGGGCAGGGATATATAGCGATCACCCAGGGCAGGGATATATAGAGAGCACCCAGGGCAGGGATATATAGCGATCACCCAGGGCAGGGATATATAGAGAGCACCCAGGGCAGGGATATATAGAGATCACCCAGGGCAGGGATATATAGAGATCACCCAGGGCAGGGATATATAGAGATCACCCAGGGCAGGGATATATAGAGATCACCCAGGGCAGGGATATATAGAGATCACCCAGGGCAGGGATATATAGAGATCACCCAGGGCAGGGATATATAGAGATCACCCAGGCAGGGATATATAGAGATCACCCAGGGCAGGGATATATAGAGAGCACCCAGGGCAGGATAATAGAGAGCACCCAGGGCAGGGATATATAGAGAACACCCAGGGCAGGGATATATAGAGAGCACCCAGGGCAGGGATATATAGAGAGCACCCAGGGCAGGGATATATAGAGATCACCCAGGGCAGGGATATATAGAGATCACCCAGGGCAGGGATATATAGAGAGCACCCAGGGCAGGGATATATAGAGATCACCCAGGGCAGGGATATATAGAGATCACCCAGGGCAGGGATATATAGAGATCACCCAGGGCAGGGATATATAGAGATCACCCAGGGCAGGGATATATAGAGATCACCCAGGGCAGGGATATATAGAGAGCACCCAGGGCAGGGATATATAGAGATCACCCAGGGCAGGGATATATAGAGAGCACCCAGGGCAGGGATATATAGAGAGCACCCAGGGCAGGGATATATAGAGACAGCAACGGGCAGGGATATATAGAGATCACCCAGGGCAGGGATATATAGAGATCACCCAGGGCAGGGATATATAGAGATCACCCAGGGCAGGGATATATAGAGATCACCCAGGGCAGGGATATATAGAGATCACCCAGGGCAGGGATATATAGAGATCACCCAGGGCAGGGATATATAGAGATCACCCAGGGCAGGGATATATAGAGATCACCCAGGGCAGGGACTATATAGCGAGCACCAGGGCAGGGATATATAGAGAACACCCAGGGCAGGGATATATAGAGATCACCCAGGGCAGGGATATATAGAGATCACCCAGGGCAGGGATATATAGAGATCACCCAGGGCAGGGATATATAGAGATCACCCAGGGCAGGGATATATAGAGATCACCCAGGGCAGGGATATATAGAGATCACCCAGGGCAGGGATATATAGAGATCACCCAGGGCAGGGATATATAGAGATCACCCAGGGCAGGGATATATAGAGATCACCCAGGGCAGGGATATATAGAGATCACCCAGGGCAGGGATATATAGAGATCACCCAGGGCAGGGATATATAGAGATCACCCAGGGCAGGGATATATAGAGAACACCCAGGGCAGGGATATATAGAGAGCACCCAGGGCAGGGATATATAGAGATCACCCAGGGCAGGGATATATAGAGAGCACCCAGGGCAGGGATATATAGAGATCACCCAGGGCAGGGATATATAGAGATCACCCAGGGCAGGGATATATAGAGATCACCCAGGGCAGGGATATATAGAGAGCACCCAGGGCAGGGATATATAGAGATCACCCAGGGCAGGGATATATAGAGATCACCCAGGGCAGGGATATATAGAGAGCACCCAGGCAGGGATATATAGAGAACACCCAGGGCAGGGATATATAGAGAGCACCCAGGGCAGGGATATATAGAGAGCACCCAGGGCAGGGATATATAGAGAGCACCCAGGGCAGGGATATATAGAGAGCACCCAGGGCAGGGATATATAGAGATCACCCAGGGCAGGGATATATAGAGATCACCCAGGGCAGGGATATATAGAGATCACCCAGGGCAGGGATATATAGAGATCACCCAGGGCAGGGATTAGAGATCCCAGGCAGGATATATAGAGATCACCCAGGGCAGGGATATATAGAGAGCACCCAGGGCAGGGATATATAGAGAGCACCCAGGGCAGGGATATATAGAGATCACCAGGGCAGGGATATATAGAGATCACCCAGGGCAGGGATATATAGAGAAGCACCCAGGGCAGGGATATATAGAGATCACCCAGGGCAGGGATATATAGAGATCACCCAGGGCAGGGATATATAGAGATCACCCAGGGCAGGGATATATAGAGATCACCCAGGGCAGGGATATATAGAGATCACCCAGGGCAGGGATATATAGCGATCACCCAGGGCAGGGATATATAGAGATCACCCAGGGCAGGGATATATAGAGATCACCCAGGGCAGGGATATATAGAGATCACCCAGGGCAGGGATATATAGAGATCACCCAGGGCAGGGATATATAGAGAACACCCAGGGCAGGGATATATAGAGATCACCCAGGCAGGGATATATAGAGAACACCCAGGGCAGGGATATATAGAGATCACCCAGGGCAGGGATATAGAACACCCAGGGCAGGGATATATAGAGATCACCCAGGGCAGGGATATATAGAGATCACCCAGGGCAGGGATATATAGAGAACACCCAGGGCAGGGATATATAGAGATCACCAGGGCAGGGATATATAGAGATCACCCAGGGCAGGGATATATAGAGAGCACCTCAGGGCAGGGATATATAGAGAACACCCAGGGCAGGGATATATAGAGATCACCCAGGGCAGGGGATATATAGAGAGCACCCAGGGCAGGGATATATAGAGATCACCAGGGCAGGGATATATAGAGAGCACCCAGGGCAGGGATATATAGAGATCACCCAGGGCAGGGATATATAGAGATCACCCAGGGCAGGGATATATAGAGAGCACCCAGGGAGCAGGGAGATATAGAGATCACAGGGCAGGGATATATAGAGATCACCCAGGGCAGGGATATATAGAGATCACCCAGGGCAGGGATATATAGAGATCACCCAGGGCAGGGATATATAGAGATCACCAGGGCAGGGATATATAGAGATCACCCAGGGCAGGGCTATATAGAGATCACTCCAGGGCAGGGATATATAGAGAGCACCCAGGGCAGGGATATATAGAGATCACCCAGGGCAGGGATTTATAGAGATCTACCCAGGGCAGGGAATATATAGAGATCACCCAGGGCAGGGATATTAGAAGATCACCCAGGGCAGCGATATATATGAGATCTCCCAGGGCAGGGATAAATATAGAGATCACCCAGTGCAAGGATATTATAGAGATCACCCAGGTCAGGATTATATAGAGATCACCCATGGCAGGG